>NW_022261983.1:11546751-11549251 GCF_002021735.2 Oncorhynchus kisutch
GTATGAGTCTGCTGTTAATGATAATGCAGAGCATTTCCCCAATATATTTATCTATCTCGTTCTCTCTCTCCATCTCTCTGTCTGTCTATTTTTGAATCCCTTGGTCTCTCCTTCTCTCTATAGTATTTCTCACCCTCTACCCAATCTGTTTCTAATTCCTTCACATGCTCTCATCTCAGGAACCACTACTAGCCAGGTATTATCCACGTGGAAATCAGTCAATGAGCCTATGAGAACAGAAGGGACGGAAGGAAAATGCTTACAACAGCAAATAAATATTAACATGAGCTTCACAAACCGTTCTGCATCTTAAATGGTTCTCTGTTCCCTATATAGTGCGCTACATTTGACTAGAACCCTATGGGCCCTGGTCAAAAGTGGTTCACTATCTAGGGAATAGGGTGCCATTCAGGACACAAGCCTGTAGTTCTCAATGACTATACAATCTGTTAAGGCTTCCTCAAACATGACCATCCTTACATTACACACACACACACACACACACAAACACACACACACACACGCATACACACACAAACAGACATGCACACACAAACAGACATGCACACACAAACAGACACACACACACACAAACAGACACACACACACACAAACAGACACGTACACACACACACACACACACACACACACACACACACACACACACACACACACACACACACACACACACACACACACACACACACACACACACACACACACACACACACACAGTCATTACAGCAGCAGCTGAATAGCTGTGTGACATTTAACAATGCGATGGAAGATGTTCCTCACAGTACCAATAATGAATCATTGATTCAGGGGACAACATAATGAAATGTTTCCTCCTCCGCTCTGCTCTTGTCCTTCCTCTGACCCCCATAGAAACAGCATTGCTCTTATACACTCTAATAATCATCTACGTAATACTCATTATCTGTTTTGCAAAACTGTACTACTAGGAATGCATATATGTATTACAAAACCCAATACTGGTCCTGTGTGGTTGAGTTATGACAGGCATTGTCACTAGCCTAGCAATGCCAAGGTGGTGGGTTCAATTCCCACAGAGATCACATCCAGTCCACTTCACAAAGTACACATTTGTCTATGGGGTGACTGTTTTGTTAGGCACCTTTTGGTTTAAAGTGGCAGTAGTAACAACTCACAGCAGAGAAATCATTACTGTTATACATGAGACAGACAGCTCACAGCAGAGAAATCATTACTGTTATACATGAGACAGACAGCTCACAGCAGAGAAATCATTACTGTTATACATGAGAAAGACAGCTCACAGCAGAGAAATCATTACTGTTATACATGAGACAGACCACTCACAGCAGGGAAATCATTACTGTTATACATGAGACAGACCACTCGCAGCAGGGAAATCATTACTGTTATACATGAGACAGACCACTCACAGCAGGGAAATCATTACTGTTATACATGAGACAGACAGCTCACAGCAGAGAAATCATTACTGTTATACATGAGACAGACAGCTCACAGCAGAGAAATCATTACTGTTATACATGAGACAGACAGCTCACGGTTGCAGAAGACTAACCTATACCCAGAGGGGGGTGGAGTAGGATATTTCACAACTCAAAGTCTGCATCCCAAATGGTTCCCTATTCCTTTTATAGTGCACTACTTCTGACCAGAGCCTTATGGGCCCTGATAAAAACCCTGGTCGACGGTAGTGTACTATAATGGAATAGGGTGCCATTAAGGACACATCTGAAGTTTCCATCAAGCCAGAGAGACAGAAAGACAGAGAGCCATCAAGCCAGAGAACCATCAAGCCAGAGAACCATCAAGCCAGAGAACCATCAAGCCAGAGAACCATCAAGCCAGAGAGCTACAGAGACAGAGAGCCAGAGAGCTAGAGAGACAGAGAACCATCAAGCCAGAGAGACAGAGACAGAGAGCTAGAGAGACAGAGAGCTAGAGAGACAGAGAGACAGAGAGACACAGAGACAGAGAGCTAGAGAGACAGAGAGCTAGAGAGACAGAGAGATATAGAGACAGAGAGACAGAGCCAGAGAGCTAGAGAGACACAGAGACAGAGAGCTAGAGAGACAGGGAGCTAGAGAGACAGAGAGACACAGAGACAGAGCGCTAGAGAGACAGAGAGATAGAGAGACAGAGAGATAGAGCCAGAGAGCTAGAGAGACACAGAGACAGAGAGCTAGAGAGACAGGGAGCTAGAGAGACACAGAGACAGAGAGCTAGAGAGACAGGGAGCTAGAGAGACAGAGAGCTAGAGAGACAGAGAGACAGAGCCAGAGAGCTACAGAGACACAGAGACAGAGAGCTAGAGACACAGAGACAGAGAGCTAGAGAGACAGAGAGCTAGAGAGACACAGAGCTAGAGAGACAGAGAGCTAGAGAGACAGAGAGATAGAGAGACAGAGAGACAGAGCCAGAGAGCTAGAGAGACACAGAGACAGAGAGCTAGAGAGACAGGGAGCTAGAGAGACAGAGAGCT
>NW_022261983.1:11551751-11579251 GCF_002021735.2 Oncorhynchus kisutch
AAGAGAGGGCCGCCCACCAAAACTCACTGACCAGACAAGGAGGGCATTAATCAAAGAGACTAAAGATAACCCTGAAGGAGCTGCAAAGCTCCACAGCGGAGATTGGAGTATCTGTCCATAGGACCACGTTAAGCCGTACACTCCACAGAGCTGGGCTTTACAGAAGATTGGCCAGATAAAAAACATTGCTTAAAGAAAAAAATAACATTTGGTGTTTGCCAAAGGGCACGTGGGAGACTCCAAAAAACATTTGAAAGAAGATACTCTGGTCAGATGAGACTAAAAGTGAGCCATTTGGCCATCAATGGAAATGCTATGTCTGGTGCAAACTCAACACCTCTCATCACCCCGAGAACATCATCCCCACAGTGAAGATTCATGGTGGCAGCATCATGCTGTGGGGATGTTTTTCATCGGCAGGGACTAGGAAACTGGTCAGAATTGAAGGAATGATGGATGGCGCTAAATGCAGAGAAATTCTTGAGGGAAACCTGTTTCAGTCTTCCAGAGATTTGAGACTGGGACGGAGGTTAATCTTCCAGCAGGACAATGACCCTAAGCATACTGCTAAAGCAACACTCGAGTGGTTTAAGGATAAGGGTTAGCATTTAAATGTCTTGGAATGGCCTAGTAAAAGTCCAGACCTCAATCCAATTGAGAATCTGTGGTGTGACATAAAGATTGCTGTACACCAGCGGAACCCATCCAACTTGAAGGAGCTGGAGCAGTTTTGCCTTGAAGAATGGACAAATATCCCAGTGGCTAAATGTGCCAAGTTTATAGAGACATACCCCAAGAGATGAACAACTGTAATTGCTGCAAAAGGTGGCTCTACAAAGTATTGAAATTGGGGGGTGAATCCACGCTCAAGTGCTTTTCTTTTGTTGTATTTCTTGTTTGTTTCACAATAAAAAATATTTCACATCTTCAAAGTGGTAGACATGTTCTGTAAATCAAATGATACAAACGCCCCAAAAATCTATTTTAATTACAGGTTGTAAGGCAACAACATAGGAACAATGCCAAGGGGGTGAATACTTTCACAATAAACTACCGTTCAAAAGTTTGGGGTCACTTAGAAATATCCTTGTTTTTGAAAAGCACCCATTTTTGTCCATTAAAATAACATCAAATTAATCAGAAATATAGTGTAAACATTGTTAATGTTAAAAATCATTGAATAGACAGTGACCTCAAAAAATCTGAATGGTTAGTCCTCGGGGTTTCGCCTGCTACATAAGTTCTGTTTTCTGGTTAGTCCTCGGGGTTTAGCCTGCTACATAAGTTCTGTTTTCTGGTTAGTCCTCGGGGTTTAGCCTGCTACATAAGTTCTGTTTTCTGGTTAGTCCTCGGGGTTTAGCCTGCTACATAAGTTCTGTTTTCTGGTTAGTCCTCGGGGTTTCGCCTGCTACATAAGTTCTGTTTTCTGGTTAGTCCTCGGGGTTTCGCCTGCTACATAAGTTCTGTTTTCTGGTTAGTCCTCGGGGTTTCGCCTGCTACATAAGTTCTGTTTTCTGGTTAGTCCTCGGGGTTTCGCCTGCTACATAAGTTCTGTTTTCTGGTTAGTCCTCGGGGTTTCGCCTGCTACATAAGTTCTGTTTTCTGGTTAGTCCTCGGGGTTTCGCCTGCTACATAAGTTCTGTTTTCTGGTTAGTCCTCGGGGTTTAGCCTGCTACATAAGTTCTGTTTTCTGGTTAGTCCTCGGGGTTTCGCCTGCTACATAAGTTCTGTTTTCTGGTTAGTCCTCGGGGTTTAGCCTGCTACATAAGTTCTGTTTTCTGGTTAGTCCTCGGGGTTTCGCCTGCTACATAAGTTCTGTTTTCTGGTTAGTCCTCGGGGTTTAGCCTGCTACATAAGTTCTGTTTTCTGGTTAGTCCTCGGGGTTTAGCCTGCTACATAAGTTCTGTTTTCTGGTTAGTCCTCGGGGTTTAGCCTGCTACATAAGTTCTGTTTTCTGGTTTGTCCTCGGGGTTTTGCCTGCTACATAAGTTCTGTTTTCTGGTTTGTCCTCGGGGTTTTGCCTGCTACATAAGTTCTGTTTTCTGGTTTGTCCTCGGGGTTTTGCCTGCTACATAAGTTCTGTTTTCTGGTTTGTCCTCGGGGTTTTGCCTGCTACATAAGTTCTGTTTTCTGGTTTGTCCTCGGGGTTTCGCCTGCTACATAAGTTCTGTTTTCTGGTTTGTCCTCGGGGTTTTGCCTGCTACATAAGTTCTGTTTTCTGGTTTGTCCTCGGGGTTTCGCCTGCTACATAAGTTCTGTTTTCTGGTTTGTCCTCGGGGTTTCGCCTGCTACATAAGTTCTGTTTTCTGGTTTGTCCTCGGGGTTTCGCCTGCTACATAAGTTCTGTTTTCTGGTTTGTCCTCGGGGTTTCGCCTGCTACATAAGTTCTGTTTTCTGGTTTGTCCTCGGGGTTTCGCCTGCTACATAAGTTCTGTTTTCTGGTTTGTCCTCGGGGTTTCGCCTGCTACATAAGTTCTGTTTTCTGGTTTGTCCTCGGGGTTTCGCCTGCTACATAAGTTCTGTTTTCCCCACAGACATGATTAAAACAGCTTTAGAAACTACAGAGTGTTTTCTATCCAAATCTACTAATAATATGCATATCTTATATTCTTGGCATGATTAGCAGGAAGTTGAAATTGGGCACGCTATTTATCCAAAAGTGAAAATGCTGCCCCCTATCCCAAAGAGGTTCATAAGAAAGATCTGGCCATTTTGAGCCTGTAATCGAACGCACAAATGCTGATGCTCCAGATGCTCAACTAGTCTAAACAAGGCTAGATTAATTGATTGTTTCATCAGCACAACAGTTTTCAGCTGTGCTAACATAATTGTAAAATGGTTTTCTAATGATCAATTAACCTTTTCAAATTATAAACTTGGATTAGCTAACACAACGTGCCAATGGAACAGAGTAAGGGTTGCTGATAATGGGCCTCTGATTGCCTATGTAGATGTATCACTGTATTTCTGATCAATTTGATGTTATTTTAATGGACAAAAAGTGATTTTCTTTAAAAAACAAGGACATTTCAAAGTGACCCCAAAGTTTTAAATGGTAGTATATATTATATATACACACACATATACATTTGAAGTCAGAAGTTTACATTCACCTTAGGAAAATACATTTAAACTCAGTCTTTCACATTTCCTGACATTTAATCCAAGTAAAAATTCCCTGTCTTAGGTCAGTTAAGATCACCACTTTATTTTAAGAATGTGAAATGTCAGAATAATATTAGAGAGAATTACTTATTTCAGCTTTTATTTCTTTCATCACATTCCCAGTGGGTCAACAGTTTACATACACTCAATTAGTATTTGGCAGCATTGCCTTTAAATTGTTTTACTTGGGTCAAACGTTTCGGGTAGCCTTCCACAAGATTCCTACAATAAATTGGGTGAATTTTGGCCCATTCCTCCTGACAGAGCTGGTGTAACTGAGGCAGGTTTGTAGGCCTCCTTCCTCGCACACACTTTTTCAGTTCTGCCCACACATTTTCTCTAGGATTGAGGTCTGGGCTTTGTGATGGCCATTCCAATACGTTGACTTTGTTGTCGTTACGCCATTCTGCAACAACTTTGGAAGTATGCTTGGGGTCATTGTCCATTTGGAAGACCCATTTGTGAACAAGCTTTAACTGATGTCTTGAGGTGTTGCTTCAATGATTCCACCTATTTTGTGAAGTGCATCAGTCCCTCCTGCAGCAAAGCACCCCCACATGATGCTGCCACCCCCGTGCTTCACAGTTGAGATGGTATTCTTCGGCTTGCAAGCCTCCCCCTTTTTCCTCCAAACATAACGATGGGCATTATGTCCAAACAGTTCTATTTTTGTTTCATCAGACAAGAGGACCTTTCTCCAAAAAGTACAATCTTTGTCCCCATGTGCAGTTGCAAATCGTAGTCTGGGTTTTTTATGGCGGTTTTGGAGCAGTGGCTTCTTCCTTGCTGAGTGGCCTTTCAGGTTATATCGATATAAGACTTGTTTTACTGTGGATATAGATACTTTTGTACCTGTTTCCTATAGCATCTTCACAAGGTCCTTTGCTGTTGTTCTGGGATTGATTTGACCTTTTTGCGCTAAAGTACGTTCATCTCTAGGAGACAGAACACGTCTCCTTCCTGAGCGGTACGACGGCTGCGTGGTCCCATAGTTTTTATACTTGCGTACTATTGTTTGTACAGATGAACGTGGTACCTTCAGACGATTGGAAATTGCTCCCAAGGATGAACCAGACTTGTGGAGGTCTACAATGTTTTTCTGAGGTCTTGGCTGATTTCTTTTGATTTTCCCATGATGCCAAGCAGAGGCACTGAGTTTGAAGGTAGGCCTTGAAACATCCACAGGTACCTCCAATTGACTCAAATGATGTCAATTAGCCTATCAGAAGCTTCTAAAGCCATGACATCATTTTCAGGAATTTTCCAAGCTGTTTAAAGGCACAGTCAACTTACTGTATTTAAACTTCTGACCCACTGGAATTGTGACACAGTGAATAATAAGTGAAATAATCTGTCTGTAAACAATTGTTGGAAAAATGACTTGTGTCATGCACACAGTAGATGTCCTAACCGACTTGCCAAAACTGTAGTTTGTTAACAAGAAATGTGTGGAGTGGTTGAAAAATGAGTTTTAATGACTCCAACATAAGTGTATGTAAACTTCCGACTTCAACTGTATTTATATGTACATATATAATGTACGACTCTCTTTATTTATTTGTATAGCTTCCAGTTTATTCATCGTTAGTCAGCACCTGGACACTAAATAATGTTCTCTGGGTGTGCCCCACCTTGTGCTTTTCCCATGATCCACAAAGCACCGGGTCTTAGTCAGAGGGGCAGCTACTGCATCTATCTGTTCTCTCAACCTTGTTCACTTCTCCTCTGATCAAAGGGCTATCCAGTCACCGACAACCCCGTTTCCCACCAGTAAACAAGTGTTTCAAGTAGAGGGGATCTGTCTCTCAACATGCTAAATATACAAATATGGATAAAGTAAAAGTAAGTGGGCTGGCCTCCCAATAAAGCCACCAGAGAAGGAGAAGAGAAGTGGATCAGTAAAAACTCAAACGTTGTTGTTGTTGTTTGCAACTTTGAAGGTTGTTTCATCTCTTAATTAGATCCATTTGACGGCTGGCATCCACGGGTATTACAGTCTAAACCAATTAGGTCTGATGCAAGCTGAGTTTATACACACACACACACACACACACACACACACACACATACACACACACACACACACACACACACACACACACACAAAGTCTATCAAGTTCCTTTTCAAGTACAACATTAGAGACTAGAGAACACTAGTTAGGAGTCAAGGTTATAAAATAGAGAACACTAGTTAGTAGTCAAGGTTATAGACTAGAGAACACTAGTTAGTAGTCAAGTTTATAAAATAGAGAACACTAGTTAGTAGTCAAGGTTCTAGATTAGAGAACACTAGTTAGTAGTCAAGGTTATAGACTAGAGAACACTAGTTAGTAGTCAAGGTTATAGACTAGAGAACACTAGTTAGTAGTCAAGGTTATAAAATAGAGAACACTAGTTAGTAGTCAAGGTTATAAAATAGAGAACACTAGTTAGTAGTCAAGGTTCTAGTCTAGAGAACACTAGTTAGGAGTCAAGGTTATAGACTAGAGAACACTAGTTAGTAGTCAAGGTTATAGACTAGAGAACACTAGTTAGTAGTCAAGGTTCTAGTCTAGAGAACACTAGTTAGGAGTCAAGGTTATAGACTAGAGAACACTAGCTAGTAGTCAAGGTTCTAGTCTAGAGAACACTAGTTAGGAGTCAAGGTTATAAAATAGAGAACACTAGTTAGTAGTCAAGGTTCTAGTCTAGAGAACACTAGTTAGGAGTCAAGGTTATAAAATAGAGAACACTAGTTAGTAGTCAAGGTTATAGACTAGAGAACACTAGTTAGTAGTCAAGGTTATAAAATAGAGAACACTAGTTAGTAGTCAAGGTTCTAGACTAGAGAACACTAGTTAGTAGTCAAGGTTATAGACTAGAGAACACTAGTTAGTAGTCAAGGTTATAGACTAGAGAACACTAGTTAGTAGTCAAGGTTATAGACTAGAGAACACTAGTTAGTAGTCAAGGCTATAGATTAGGGAACACTAGTTAGTAGTCAAGGCTATAGATTAGGGAACACTAGTTAGTAGTCAAGGCTATAGATTAGGGAACACTAGTTAGGAGTCAAGGCTATAGATTAGGGAACACTAGTTAGTAGTCAAGGCTATAGATTAGGGAACACTAGTTAGGAGTCAAAGGTAATATGACAGGAAGTGGGTTCTCTCACTTATATCCAACTAAGTCTCTGGCAGAGCTTTGAGGAACAGGTAGTGTAGAAGACCAGGCCTTCGTCCCAAATGGCAGCCTACTCCCCTATGGGCCCTGGTCAAAAGTAGTGGGGAATAGGGTGCTATAAAGGGAATAGGGTGCTATGAAGCGAATAGGGTGCTATAAAGGGAATAGGGTGCTATGAAGGGAATAGGGTGCTATGAAGGGAATAGGGTGCTATGAAGGGAATAGGGTGCTATGAAGGGAATAGGGTGCTATGAAGGGAATAGGGTGCTATGAAGGGAATAGGGTGCTATGAAGGGAATAGGGTGCTATGAAGGGAATAGGATGCTATGAAGGGAATAGGGTGCTATGAAGGGAATAGGGTGCTATGAAGGGAATAGGGTGCTATAAAGGGAATAGGGTGCTATGAAGGAAATAGGGTGCCATTTGGGACACATATATCACATTTCTCCTTCAGATTTATGGCACGGCAACACACATTTTTTTAATTACAATCGATGTCGGTTGTCGGGTAACGGGGAAGAAAAGATGTTTGTGTCCCAAATGACACCCTATTTCATATATACTGTAGTGCACTACTTTGGACCAGAGCTCTATAGGCACTGGTCAGAACTAGTGCACTATATAGGGAATAGGGTGCTATTTGGGATGTACCCCATTACAGGCTGGAAATGACAAATAATAGGAAAAGCATTCAAGCTTCTTTAAACCGAACAGCTTGACAAATAACGTCTTAGGTTACAGAGCTGCGACCGATCAAACACACAACTACTATTAATCAATTAAAACCACCACCTACAGAGAGAGCAGATGATCACATTTGCATATTCTTGTTTTTTTTTCTTTGCGCGATCCCTCTCATCCCAGAAGGAGAGAGAAGGAAAGGACGGAAGGACGGAAGGAGGGAGGTAGGGAGGGAGGTAGGGAGGTAGGGAGGGAGGGAGGTAGGGAGGGAGGTAGGGAGGGAGGGAGGTAGGGAGGGAGGGAGGGAGGGAGGTAGGGAGGGAGGGAGGGAGGTAGGGAGGTAGGGAGGGAGGGAGGGAGGGAGGGAGGTAGGGAGGGAGGGAGGGAGGGAGGGAGGTAGGGAGGGAGGGAGGGAGGGAGGGAGGGAGGGAGGGTGTTATATTTGAGAACACCACCAGTTAGTAGTGAAGGTTCTATCCTAGAGGACACAAGTGAGTAGTCAAAGTTATAGACTAGTAACAATAGTTAGTAGTCATGGTCATAGACAAGAGAACACTAGTTAGTAGTCAATGTGATAGTCTAGAGAACACGAGTTAGTTGTCAAGGTTATTGTCCAGATAACACTAGTAAGTTGTAAAGGTTCTAGACTAGAGAACACAAGGTAGTAGTCAAGGTACTAGACTAGAGAACACGAGTTAGTTGTCAAGGTTATAGTCCAGATAACACTAGTAAGTTGTAAAGGTTCTAGACTAGAGAACACAAGGTAGTAGTCAAGGTTCTAGACTAGAGAACACGAGTTCGTTGTCAAGGTTATAGTCCAGATAACACTAGTAAGTTGTAAAGGTTCTAGACTAGAGAACACAAGGTAGTAGTCAAGGTTCTAGACTAGAGAACACAAGTTTGTTGTCAAGGTTATAGTCCAGATAACACTAGTAAGTTGTAAAGGTTCTAGACTAGAAAACACAAGGTAGTAGTCAAGGTTCTAGACTAGAGAACACGAGTTAGTTGTCAAGGTTATAGTCCAGATAACACTAGTAAGTTGTAAAGGTTCTAGACTAGAGAACACAAGGTAGTTGTCAAGGTTCTAGACTAGAGGACACTAGTTAGTTGTCAAGGTTCTAGACTAGAGAACACTAGGTAGTAGTCAAGGTTATAAAATAGAGAACACTAGTTAGTAGTCAAGGTTCTACACTGGAGGACACTAGTTAGTAGTCAAGGTCATAGACTAGAGAACACTAGAAAGTAGTCAAGGTTCTAGTCTAGAGAAGACTAGGTAGTAGTCATGGTTACAGACTAGAGAACACTAGAAAGTAGTCAAGGTTCTAGTCTAGAGAACACTAGTTAGTAGTCAAGGTTACAGATTAGAGAACACTAGTTAGTAGTCAGGGTTCTAGACTATAGAACACTAGACAGTAGTCAGGGTTCTAGACTAGAGAACACTAGACAGTAGTCAATGTTCTAGTCCAGAGAATACTAGACAGTAGTCAAGGTTATAATCTAGAGAACACTAGTTAGTAGTCAAGGTTATAGACTAGAGAACAGTAGTTAGTAGTCAATGTTATGGACTAGAGAACACTAGTTATTAGTCAAGGTTACAGTCTAGAGAACACTAGTTAGTAGTCAAGGTTCTAGACTAGAGAACACTAGTTGGTAGTCAAGGTTCTAGACTAGAGAACACTAGTTAGTAGTCAAGGTTCTAGACTAGAGAACACTAGATATTAGTCAAGGTTATAGACTAGAGAACACTAGTTAGTAGTCAAGGTTATAGACTAGAGAACACTAGTTAGTAGTCAAGGTTCTAGACTAGAGAACACTAGTTAGTAGTCAAGGTTCTAGACTAGAGAACACTAGTTATTAGTCAAGGTTCTAGACTAGAGAACACTAGTTATTAGTCAAGGTTATAGACTAGAGAACACCAGTTAGTAGTCAAGGTTATAGACTAGAGAACACTAGTTATTAGTCAAGGTTACAGTCTAGAGAACACTAGTTAGTAGTCAAAGGTAATATGACAGAAAGTGGGTACCCTCGCTTTGAGGAACGGGTGGTGTAAAAGACCCCTCCTTCGTCCCAAACGGCACCCTGGTCAGAACTAGTGCACTATGTGGGGAATAGGGTGCCATTTGGGATGTACCCCATTACAGGCTGGAAATTACAAATAATAGGAAAAGCATTCAAGCTTCTTTAAACCGAACAGCTTGACAAATAACGTCGTAGGTTACAGAGCTGCGACCGATCAAACACACAACTACTATTAATCAATTAAAACCACCACCTACAGAGAGAGCAGATGATCACATTTGCATATATTTTTTTGCAGGAAAGAGAGAGAGGCAAACAGGACTGGTCAACAAGTGATAAAGAGGACAAATAGATAAACTAATCATCTTTAAATGAAAAAACTCCTCCAACAGTACCTCCACCAGTACCCCCAACAGTACCCCCACCAGTACCCCCAACAGTATCCCCACCAGTACCCCCAACAGTACCCCCACCAGTACCCCCACCAGAACCCCCACCAGTACCCCCAACAGTAACTCCTCCAGTACCCCCTACAGTACCCCCTACAGTACCTCCACCAGTACCCCCTACAGTACCCCCAACAGTACCTCCTCCAGTACCCCCAACAGTACCCCCAACAGTACCTCCTCCAGTACCCCCAACAGTATCTCTAACAGTACAACCAAAAGTACCCCCAACAGTACCTCCAACAGTACCCCCTACAGTACCCCCAGCATTACCTCGAACAGTACCCCCAACAGTACCCCCAACAGTACCTCCAACAGTACCTCCAACAGTACCCCAAACAGTACCTCCACCAGTACCCCCAACAGTACCTCCACCAGTACCTCCACCAGTATCCCCAACAGTACCCCCAACAGTACCTCCACCAGTATCTCCAACAGTACCTCCAACAGTACCCCCAACAGTACCTCCACCAGTACCTCCAACAGTACCCCCAACAGTACCTCCAACAGTACCTCCACCAGTACCCCCAACAGTACATCCAACAGTACCTCCTCCAGTACCCCCAACAGTACCTCCTCCAGTACCCCCAACAGTACCTCCAACATTACCTCCAACAGTACCCCCAACAGTACCTCCAACAGTACCCCCAACAGTACCTCCAACAGTACCTCCTCCAGTACCCCCAACAATACCTCAAACAGTACCCCCAACAGTACCTCAAACAGTTCCTCCAACAGTACCTCCAACAGTACCCCCAACAGTACCCCCAACAGTACCTCCAACAGTACCTCCTCCAGTACCCCCAACAATACCTCAAACAGTACCCCCAACAGTACCTCCAACATTACCTCCACCAGTACCCTCAACAGTTCCTCCTCCAGTACCTCCACCAGTACCCCCAACAGTTCCTCCTCCAGTACCCCCAACAGTACCTCCAACATTACCTCCACCAGTACCCCCAACAGTTCCTCCTCCAGTACCCCCAACAGTACCTCCAACATTACCTCCACCAGTACCCCCAACATTACCTCCACCAGTACCCCCAACAGTTCCTCCTCCAGTACCCCCAACAGTACCTCCAACATTACCTCCACCAGTACCCCCAACAGTACCTCCAACATTACCTCCACCAGTACCCCCAACATTACCTCCACCAGTACCCCCAACAGTTCCTCCTCCAGTACCCCCAACAGTACCTCCAACATTACCTCCACCAGTACCCCCAACAGTTCCTCCTCCAGTACCCCCAACAGTACCTCCAACATTACCTCCACCAGTACCCCCAACATTACCTCCACCAGTACCCCCAACATTACCTCCACCAGTACCCCCAACAGTTCCTCCTCCAGTACCCCCAACAGTACCTCCAACATTACCTCCACGTACCCCCAACATTACCTCCACCAGTACCCCCAACAGTTCCTCCTCCAGTACCTCCACCAGTACCCCCAACAGTTCCTCCTCCAGTACCTCCACCAGTACCCCCAACAGTTCCTCCTCCAGTACCCCCAACAGTACCTCCAACATTACCTCCACCAGTACCCCAAACAGTTCCTCCTCCAGTACCCCCAACAGTACCTCCAACAGTACCTCCACCAGTACCCCCAACAGTTCCTCCTCCAGTACCTCCACCAGTACCCCCAACAGTTCCTCCTCCAGTACCCCCAACAGTACCTCCAACATTACCTCCACCAGTACCCCCAACATTACCTCCACCAGTACCCCCAACAGTTCCTCCTCCAGTACCCCCAACAGTACTTCCAACAGTACCTCCTCCAGTACCCCCAACAGTTCCTCCTCCAGTACCTCCACCAGTACCCCCAACAGTTCCTCCTCCAGTACCCCCAACAGTACCTCCAACATTACCTCCACCAGTACCCCCAACAGTACCTCCTCCAGTACCCCCAACAGTACTTCCAACAGTTCCTCCTCCAGTACCTCCACCAGTACCCCCAACAGTTCCTCCTCCAGTACCCCCAACAGTACCTCCAACAGTTCCTCCTCCAGTACCTCCTCCAGTACCCCCAACAGTTCCTCCTCCAGTACCCCCAACAGTTCCTCCTCCAGTACCCCCAACATAACACATTGTTATTGTAACCCTGGACAAGTACACCTGATTCAACTGGTCAACTAATCATCAAGCCTCAATGAGTTGAATGAGATGTGTTTGTCCAGGGATACAACTAAACTGTGTACAGTCAGGGGTACTGGAGGACCTGGGTTAGGAAACACATGTTCTAGTTGATGACAAGTTGTCCTGGAAAGAACATATTCACTTTCATATATTGTCTGCAGCAAAGTGATGAAGTAAATTGGTATCATCAGAAAGATTAGAGGTTTGGTTCATCAGGCTTTTGCTTCCTGACACTATACTACAGTTTAATTGACCCATATCTCAATTACCCTAATATTGTGTGGGCCAGTACATATGCCTCCTACTTAAAACAAATTACTCATCACACAAAATACATTTCCAAAACTAGCCACCTCCTCTTACTTGTCTTCATCTGCCCCTCTGTCCAAGAAACTCAATATGATGTACATCTACGACATGAATATACTTTAATCATGCACCTTCATCTACCAGTACACATGCCTCCCAGACAACCTACCTAAACCCTTCAATGGATTCTTCCAGGTTAATTCCCAAATCCATGCATACAACACAAGACACTGTGATAACCTTCACCCTCCCCACTACCGCTCCTCCCACTCCCGCTTCTCACATAGAAGATACAGAGGTTCCATACTCTGAATTGCCTATCTTCACATCGCCAAAATCATCATCATCGCTCAACAACTTCAAGAGTAGACTAGGGGTCAGTCTGATGAACTAAACTACCTAGTAGTAGACTAGGGGTCAGGGGTCAGTCTGATGAACTAAACTACCTAGTAGTAGACTAGGGGTCAGTCTGATGAACTAAACTACCTAGTAGTAGACTAGGGGTCAGGGGTCAGTCTGATGAACTAAACTACCTAGTAGTAGACTAGGGGTCAGGGGTCAGTCTGATGAACTAAACTACCTAGAAGTAGACCAGGGGTCAGGGGTCAGTCTGATGAACTAAACTACCTAGTAGTAGACTAGGGGACAGGGGCCAGCCTGATGAACTAAACTACCTAGTAGAAGACTAGGGGTCAGTCTGATGAACTAAACTACCTGGAAGTAGACTAGGGGTCAGGGATCAGTCTGATGAACTAAACAACCTAGTAGAAGACTAGGGGTCAGTCTGATGAACTAAACTACCTAGTAGTAGACTAGGGGTCAGGGGTCAGCCTGATGAACTAAACTACCTAGTAGTAGACTAGGGGTCAGGGGTCAGCTTGATGAACTAAACTACCTAGAAATAGACTAGGGGTCAGCCTGATGAACTAAACTACCTAGTAGTAGACTAGGGGTCAGGGGTCAGCCTGAAGAACTAAACTACCTAGTAGTAGACTAGGGGTCAGCCTGATGAACTAAACTACCTAGTAGTAGACTAGGGCTCAGGGGTCAGCTTGATGAACTAAACTATCTAGTAGAAGACTAGGGGTCAGGGGTTAGCCTGATGAACTAAACTACCTAGTAGTAGACTAGGGGTCAGGGGTTAGCCTGATGAACTAAACTACCTAGTAGTAGACTAGGGGTCAGGGGTCAGCTTGATGAACTAAACTACCTAGAAATAGACTAGGGGTCAGCCTGATGAACTAAACTACCTAGTAGTAGACTAGGGGTCAGGGGTCAGCCTGAAGAACTAAACTCCCTAGTAGTAGACTAGGGGTCAGCCTGATGAACTAAACTACCTAGTAGTAGACTAGGGGTCAGGGGTCAGCTTGATGAACTAAACTACCTAGAAATAGACTAGGGGTCAGCCTGATGAACTAAACTACCTAGTAGTAGACTAGGGGTCAGGGGTCAGCCTGAAGAACTAAACTCCCTAGTAGTAGACTAGGGGTCAGCCTGATGAACTAAACTACCTAGTAGTAGACTAGGGGTCAGGGGTCAGTCTGATGAACTAAACTACCTAGTAGTAGACTAGGGCTCAGGGGTCAGCTTGATGAACTAAACTATCTAGTAGAAGACTAGGGGTCAGGGGTTAGCCTGATGAACTAAACTACCTGGTAGTAGACTAGGGGTCAGGGGTCAGCTTGATGAACTAAACTACCTAGAAATAGACTAGGGGTCAGCCTGATGAACTAAACTACCTAGTAGTAGACTAGGGGTCAGGGGTCAGCCTGAAGAACTAAACTACCTAGTAGTAGACTAGGGGTCAGCCTGATGAACTAAACTACCTAGTAGTAGACTAGGGGTCAGGGGTCAGCCTGATGAACTAAACTACCTAGTAGTAGACTAGGGCTCAGGGGTCAGCTTGATGAACTAAACTATCTAGTAGAAGACTAGGGGTCAGGGGTTAGCCTGATGAACTAAACTACCTAGTAGTAGACTAGGGCTCAGCCTATTTGTATGTTGGTTTTAGAGGTTTTCATATCAGCCCTTTCAGGTTTCCAACCTCACACCACTTTTACCAGTTAATTATCTGAACTGTTTTGTCTTCCGGTTGCTTTCTTTGGTAAAGAAAATAAAAATAGGGGCTGGCATCTGTTTTAAACTGTCTTAAACAAGATATATCAGGGAATCAGCCTTATCTGCAGAATGTATTAGTCTAAACAAGATATATCAGGGAATCAGCCTTATCTGCAGAATGTATTAGTCTAAACAAGATATATCAGGGAATCAGCCTTATCTGCAGAATGTATACAGTCTAAACAAGATATATCAGGGAATCAGCCTTATCTGCAGAATGTATACAGTCTAAACAAGATATATCAGGGAATCAGCCTTATCTGCAGAATGTATACAGTCTAAACAAGATATATCAGGGAATCAGCCTTATCTGCAGAATGTATTAGTCTAAACAAGATATATCAGGGAATCAGCCGTATCTACAGAATGTATTAGTCTAAACAAGATATATCAGGGAATCAGCCTTATCTGCAGAATGTATTAGTCTAAACAAGATATATCAGGGAATCAGCCTTATCTGCAGAATGTATACAGTCTAAACAAGATATATCAGGGAATCAGCCTTATCTGCAGAATGTATACAGTCTAAACAAGATATATCAGGGAATCAGCCTTATCTGCAGAATGTATTAGTCTAAACAAGATATATCAGGGAATCAGCCTTATCTGCAGAATGTATACAGTCTAAACAAGATATATCAGGGAATCAGCCTTATCTACAGAATGTATGAGTCTAAACAAGATATATCAGGGAATCAGCCTTATCTGCAGAATGTATACAGTCTAAACAAGATATATCAGGGAATCAGCCTTATCTGCAGAATGTATACAGTCTAAACAAGATATATCAGGGAATCAGCCTTATCTGCAGAATGTATTAGTCTAAACAAGATATATCAGGGAATCAGCCTTATCTGCAGAATGTATACAGTCTAAACAAGATATATCAGGGAATCAGCCTTATCTGCAGAATGTATTAGTCTAAACAAGATATATCAGGGAATCAGCCTTATCTGCAGAATGTATACAGTCTAAACAAGATATATCAGGGAATCAGCCTTATCTGCAGAATGTATACAGTCTAAACAAGATATATCAGGGAATCAGCCTTATCTACAGAATGTATTAGTCTAAACAAGATATATCAGGGAATCAGCCTTATCTGCAGAATGTATTAGTCTAAACAAGATATATCAGGGAATCAGCCGTATCTACAGAAAATATTAGTTTAACTTCGATATAAAGCATAGGCAGAATAAAAAGGTAGAATAGAGGCAAAAAAAAAAGAAAGTTTATAATGTTTAGAGAGAAAAAAGACAACTGGTTCCGACATTCACCAACAAAAACGAAACTGCGACTCAGCTGTAACAAATGCTGAGACTCAATAACCACTTCTATTCATGTACTGCTGTCAAGGACAACTCACTGAAAATAATGATTCTAAATGTCACACACACCAAACAGACAAATGAATTGGCATATTCCTCATATAAGCCCCTCGAGCAGCTTGAAGGAGTGATGTGTGTGTTCGTCTGTCTGAAATACATGCCCTCACCTCACATATACACACGCACACACGTGTGTGCATGCGTGTGTGCTTGCGTCTGTGCTGCTCACACAGTGGTTTGGATGACATGAATTGTAAATGTGTTGTTTTTGATGAATAAATCATTAGACAAACAGTACAAGATTTCTGGTTACCGTTTTGAGACAGAGAGGAATCACATCTCACGCTTCACACCTGTTCAGTACACACACACACACACACACACACACACACACACACACACACACACACACACACACACACACACACACACACACACACACACACACACACACACAGCCCCAATCTCAGGTGTTAAACATTAATCTGTGGTTGCAACGATGCCGTGCACAAATAGACCAATTAGCCCAAATAAATAACTGAATAATAATTGTCCTGGAGCCCCGAGGGGAGAGGAGAACATCAGGTTGTCATCTATAATGACTTTAACAATCCAAGACAAGGAGAGGAGAACATCAGGTTGTCATCTATAATGACTTTAACAATCCAAGACAAGGAGAGGAGAACATCAGGTTGTCATCTATAATGACTTTAACAATCCAAGACAAGGAGAGGAGAACATCAGGTTGTCATCTATAATGACTTTAACAATCCAAGACAAGGAGAGGAGAACATCAGGTTGTCATCTATACTGACTTTAACAATCCAAGACAAGGAGAGGAGAACATCAGGTTGTCATCTAAACTAAACCTCCTGATAGGCTGGTATGAGTCATATAAAGATCATGATAAACTAAACCTCCTGATAGGCTGGTATGAGTCATATAAAGATCATGATAAACTAAACCTCCTGATATGCTGGTATGAGTCATATAAAGAGCATGATAAACTAAACCGTGCTGCTACACCTGCATTGCTTGCTGTTTGGGGTTTTAGGCTGGGTTTCTGTACAGCACTTTGAGATATCAGCTGATGTACGAAGGGCTATATAAATACATTTGATTTGATCTATAAAGACAAGGAGAGAAGAACATCAGGTTGTCATCTATAATGACAAGGAGAGGAGAACATCAGGTTGTCATCTATAATGACAAGGAGAGGAGAACATCAGGTTGTCATCTATAATGACAAGGAGAGGAGAACATCAGGTTGTCATCTATAATGACAAGGAGAGGAGAACATCAGGTTGTCATCTATAATGACAAGGAGAGAAGAACATTAGGTTGTCATCTATAATGACAAGGAGAGGAGAACATCAGGTTGTCATCTATAATGACAAGGAGAGGAGAACATCAGGTTGTCATCTATAATGACAAGGAGAGGAGAACATCAGGTTGTCATCTATAATGACAAGGAGAGGAGAACATCAGGTTGTCATCTATAATGACAAGGAGAGGAGAACATTAGGTTGTCATCTATAATGACAAGGAGAGGAGAACATTAGGTTGTCATCTATAATGACAAGGAGAGGAGAACATTAGGTTGTCATCTATAATGACAAGGAGAGGAGAACATCAGGTTGTCATCTATAATGACAAGGAGAGGAGAACATTAGGTTGTCATCTATAATGACAAGGAGAGAAGAACATTAGGTTGTCATCTATAATGACAAGGAGAGGAGAACATTAGGTTGTCATCTATAATGACAAGGAGAGGAGAACATCAGGTTGTCATCTATAATGACAAGGAGAGGAGAACATCAGGTTGTCATCTATAATGACAAGGAGAGGAGAACATTAGGTTGTCATCTATAATGACAAGGAGAGGAGAACATTAGGTTGTCATCTATAATGACAAGGAGAGGAGAACATTAGGTTGTCATCTATAATGACAAGGAGAGAAGAACATTAGGTTGTCATCTATAATGACAAGGAGAGGAGAACATCAGGTTGTCATCTATAATGACAAGGAGAGGAGAACATTAGGTTGTCATCTATAATGACAAGGAGAGGAGAACATCAGGTTGTCATCTATAATGACAAGGAGAGGAGAACATCCATGACACATCTTCTCTCTTGTACTTTATAGTTACTATGTGTCTGTGTGTGTGTGTGTGTGGGGGGGTTCTGAAACCTGCAGTGTCCTCTACTTCTACTGGCACCTGTCCCCTCCAGTCCTCTCTCTCTCTTTCCCTCTCTCTCCCTCCCTCTCTCCCTTTCTCCCTCCCTCTCTCCCTTTCTCCCTCCCTCTCTCCCTCCCTCCCTCCCTCACTCTCTCTTTCCCTCTCTCCCGTTCTCCCTCTCTCTCTCTCGCTCTCTCTCTCTCTCTCTCTCTCTCTCTCTCTCTCTCTCTCTCTCTCTCTCTCTCTCTCTCTCTCTCTCTCCCCTCTCTCTCTTGACAGCCTTGGCCAGTCGATATGTCTGTCAGTCTCTCTTCTGTTCTCTCCCCTCGTTTCCTCTCGTCACCTCTCTCCTCTCCCCTCCCCTCCTCTCCTCTCATCTCCCCCCATTTCACAAATTAATTAACACAGGCAATCACTGCAAAGGCGCTTGCTGTCAAACACGACAATGGCTTCTGATTTTCATCTTACTCCCCTGTCTCACACACTCAATGCCCCCCCCCCCCTCCCCTGTCTCACACACTCAATGCCCCCCCCCCCCCACGCACATTTCCTGTCCTCTTCTTCTCCTAAACAAAAGCCACCTCCACCTCATTTAACCACCACTGTCATCATCTTCAATATTCCTCTTTAGGACTGCATAGAGAAAGGGGCCATTTTAAACGCCTATGAAATGTGAGATTGTTAATTTAAGTGAGAATTAATTAGGCTCCTTTATCTCTCTTGACCCGACGTGATATTCCGCCTCGTAACATATCGGAGGCAGCCGGTTAATTGCACTGAGAGTACTGGGAGGATAACGGGAGAGGCGCTGGGTGCTAATGAGAGCAATTAAGCACCAGGTACCGTACAACGTACTATACAGTGCACTTGTTTTGACCAGGGTTCATAGGGTAGTGCACTATATTCCCTATACAGTGCACTTGTTTTGACCAGGGTTCATAGGGTAGTGCACTATATTCCCTATACAGTGCACTTGTTTTGACCAGGGTTCATAGGGTAGTGCACTATATTCCCTATACAGTGCACTTGTTTTGACCAGGGTTCATAGGGTAGTGCACTATATTGGGGATAGGGTGCCATTTGGGACGGAGACTCTGACTCCAACCTGCTTCTGACTGACTCTGCTTACACAAAGGGAGCATTACTGTGATTAGACAGATACACACCTCCTGATAGGCTGGTATGAGTCATATAAAGAGCATGATGAACTAAACCTCCTGATAGGCTGGTAGGAGTCATATAAAGAGCATGATGAACTAAACCTCCTGATAGGCTGGTAGGAGTCATATAAAGAGCATGATGAACTAAACCTCCTGATAGGCTGGTATATGTCATATAAAGAGCATGATGAACTAAACCTCCCGATATGTCATATAAAGAGTAGGGATGGCATTTGAACTTTTTGGAATGTTCCAGTACTACTATATTTTTTCAAATGAAAAAAATGTATTTCTAAAACAAGGGCAGTGATGGAAAACAAATGTGTCTATATGCCAGCAGTGAGCAACAATATGTAATTTATCATAACCATTACAGATAACCAATCCTAACTGGTTATATTATATCCTGGAGCACAATCTGTACTATCAACTGGTTATATTATATCATGGAACACACTAACATCAACTGGTTATATTATATCATGGAACACACTAATATCAACTGGTTATATTATATCATGGAACACAATCTGTACTATCAACTGGTTATATTATATCATGGAACACACTAATATCAACTGGTTATATTATATCATGGAACACACTAATATCAACTGGTTATATTATATCATGGAACACACTAATATCAACTGGTTATATTATATCATGGAACACACTAATATCAACTGGTTATATTATATCATGGAACACAATCTAATTGTAACATAAAACACACTGTTCTAACAGGGCACACACACTGACTTCAAATGCAGACACTCTTTAAATGCACGCACAGTCACTTTGTGAAAGCCCACTTAGTCCAGACTATATGTATAGTATAGTACCCTGGCTTCCCCTGCCTCCCGATCCAACAGCTGTGTCCCAAATGGCTCCTATCACTATGTATAGTATAGTACCCTGGCTCCTATCACTATGTATAGTATAGTACCCTGGCTCCTATCACTATGTAGAGTATAGTACCCTGGCTCCTATCACTATGTATAGCATAGTACCCTGGCTCCTATCACTATGTATAGTATAGTACCCTGGCTCCTATCACTATGTAGAGTATAGTACCCTGGGCCCCATCACTATGTATAGTATAGTACCCTGGCTCCTATCACTATGTATAGTATAGTACCCTGGGCCCCATCACTATGTATAGTATAGTACCCTGGGCCCCATCACTATGTATAGTATAGTACCCTGGCTCCTATCACTATGTATAGTATAGTACCCTGGCTCCTATCACTATGTATAGTATAGTACCCTGGCTCCTATCACTATGTAGAGTATAGTACCCTGGCTCCTATCACTATGTATAGTATAGTACCCTGGCTCCTATCACTATGTATAGTATAGTACCCTGGCTCCTATCACTATGTATAGTATAGTACCCTGGCTCCTATCACTATGTATAGTATAGTACCCTGGCTCCTATCACTATGTATAGTATAGTACCCTGGGCCCCATCACTATGTATAGTATAGTACCCTGGCTCCTATCACTATGTATAGTATAGTACCCTGGCTCCTATCACTATGTATAGTATAGTACCCTGGCTCCTATCACTATGTATAGTATAGTACCCTGGCTCCTATCACTATGTATAGTATAGTACCCTGGCTCCTATCACTATGTAGAGTATAGTACCCTGGCTCCTATCACTATGTATAGTATAGTACCCTGGCTCCTATCACTATGTATAGTATAGTACCCTGGCTCCTATCACTATGTATAGTATAGTACCCTGGCTCCTATCACTATGTATAGTATAGTACCCTGGCTTCCCCTGCCTCCCGATCCAACAGCTGTGTCCCAAATGGCTCCCATCACTATGTAGTGGAATACTTTTGACCAGGACACGGAGGCACTATATAGGCCATAGGGGGCCATTAAGGACCCAGCCTGCATCACTAAAGCCCTAGCTAGCTAGGAGACATGTTTTTTTCATGTCCTTTGTTTCCGCTCCAATCGTGCTTTACTAAATCAAACGCAGCACAATGCATTTCCCCCTTCAGTCGTTTATTCACTCTGGGCTGGACAACATTAATAAAACAACCTTTCAGTGAGGCAGAGTACAGCTGTGTGTGTGTGTGTGTGTGTGTGTGTGTGTGTGTGTGTGTGTGTGTGTGTGTGTGTGTGTGTGTGTGTGTGTGTGTGTGTGTGTGTGTGTGTGTGTGTGTGTGTGTGTGTGGGTGTGTGTGTGCACACGTGTGTGTGTGTGTTGTGTGTGTGTGTGTGTGCGCGTGCGCGTGTGTGTGTGTGGGTGTGCGTGCGTGTGTGTGTGTGTGCGAGTGTGTGTGTGTGGTGTGTGTGTATGTGTGTGTGTGGTGTGGTGTGTGTGTGTGTGTGTGTGTGTGTGTGCACACGTGTGTGTGTGTGTGTGGTGTGGTGTGAGTGCACACGCGCGTGTGTGTGTGTGTGTGTGTGTGTGTGTGTGTGTGTGTGTGTGTGTGTGTGTGTGTGTGTGTGTGTGTGTGTGTGTGTGCGTGTGTGCGCGTGTGCGTGTGCGCACGTGTGTATGTGTGTGTGTGTGTGTGTGTGTGTGTGTGTGTGTGTGCGCGTGTGTGCGCGTGCGCGTGTGTGTGTGCATGTGTGTGTGGTGCTAAAGAGAGCAGGGCAGGGGGAGGAGGCTGATTAAAGCTTTTAAACACTTCCCTCCATCAACACCTCCACCACCACAGAACGGACCAGACCAGAACAGAGCAGAACAGAGCAGAACAGAGCAGAACAGAACAGAGGTGCAATGAGGCAGGCTATAAGGCTATAGGGCTATAAGGCTATAGGGCTTTGTTTTAGGATGCTGAGGAGAAGCTTGTGCATCTTTCTTTCCTTCTTGTTTGTCTTCATTTTAAAGCAATACACAACTTCTCTGACAGAAACAGAATATGTGGCATCAATATTAGTCAGACACATGTATTCTGCTGACAACATTTACTCCACATTGTCAATAGAAACACTTTGGTCATAAAGTCAGTCTTGTGAGTTTGTCTGACTTGAGGGTTGAGTTGTGATTTCGGCAATGCCCACTAACGCGGGATACACAGCTGTGCTGATTGCTCTCTATCCAATCCTAGAACACAGACACCTACTACCACAGAACACAGACACCTACTACCACAGAACACAGACACCTACCACCACAGAACACAGACACCTACCACCACAGAACACAGACACCTACTACCACAGAACACATACACCTACTACCACAGAACACAGACACTTACCACCACAGACACCTACCACCACAGAACACAGACACCTACTACCACAGAACACAGACACCTACTACCACCGAACACAGACACCTACTACCACAGAACACAGACACCTACTACCACAGAACACAGACACCTACTACCACAGAACACAGACACCTACCTCAGAACATAGACACCTACCACCACAGAACACAGACACCTACCACCACAGAACACAGAGACCTACCACCACAGAACACAGACACCTACTACCACAGAACACAGACACCTACTACCACAGAACACAGACACCTACTACCACAGACCACAGACACCTACTACCACAGAACACAGACACCTACCACCACAGAACACACAAAGGTCAGTAACTGCAACATCAAACCAAACCAAACCCCCTAGACTGAAATCTAGTTATTCTTAATGAGCAACAGAGAAACATGAGGAATCTCTCTCTCTCTCTCTCTCTCTCTCTCTCTCTCTCTCTCTGTCTCTCTCTGTCTCTCAATTCAATTCAATTAAATGTGCTTTACTGGCATGACGTAACAATGTACATGTTACCAAAGTTTACTTTGGATATTTACAATATTAAAATAATAAGAATCAAAATTGTCAACAGGACAACAATAACAACAGTAACAACAATAACAACAGTAACAACAATAACAACAGTAACAACAAT
Organism: Oncorhynchus kisutch; assembly: GCF_002021735.2. NCBI lineage: Eukaryota > Metazoa > Chordata > Actinopteri > Salmoniformes > Salmonidae > Oncorhynchus > Oncorhynchus kisutch. The sequence continues at coordinate 11,574,358 of NW_022261983.1, forward strand.
AACAACAGTAACAACAATAACAACAATAACAACAGCAACAACAATAACAACAGCAACAACAATAACAACAATAACAACAGCAACAACAATAACAACAGTAACAACAATAACAACAGTAACAACAATAACAACAGCAACAACAATAACAACAGCAACAACAATAACAACAGCAACAACAATAACAACAGTAACAACAATAACAACAGCAACAACAATAACAACAGCAACAACAATAACAACAGCAACAACAATAACAACAGTAACAACAATAACAACAGCAACAATAATAACAACAGTAACAACAATAACAACAGTAACAACAATAACAACAGTAACAACAATAACAACAGCAACAACAGTAACAACAATAACAACAGTAACAACAATAACAACAGCAACAACAATAACAGCAGTAACAACAATAACAACAGCAACAACAATAACAACAGCAACAACAATAACAACAGTAACAACAATAACAACAGTAACAACAATAACAACAGTAACAACAGCAACAACAATAACAACAGTAACAACAATAACAACAGTAACAACAATAACAACAATAACAACAGCAACAACAATAACAACAGCAACAACAATAACAACAGGAACAACAATAACCAAGGGTCAAAATAACCATAGAAGGAACAATAATAATAAGCATACAGTAGAGGACATGTGTAGGTTGACTGGTCTGTCAGATACTGTCCCTCATCTTATGGCAGGCAGTAATGTAGTGCGCTGCCACCCCACAGCTCTCTGTGTCCTCTCCCAACAGGATGGGTAGCCTATCCTCATCAGAGAGGTATTTGAAACCTTGAATAAGGGTTTCACATTTGGGGAAATGTCACTCTCTAATTTGTGTTGGAAATGCAGCTCCGTCTCAGGTTCTGCTGTGGTGCAGTGGTTGCACAGCCTTTCCTCTACAGGGAGCCAGGTTCTGCTGTGGTGCAGTGGTTGCACAGCCTTTCCTCTACAGGGAGCCAGGTTCTGCTGTGGTGCAGTGGTTGCACAGCCTTTCCTCTACAGGGAGCCAGGTTCTGCTGTTGTGCAGTGGTTGCACAGCCTTTCCTCTACAGGGAGCCAGGTTCTGCTGTTGTGCAGTGGTTGCACAGCCTTTCCTCTACAGGGAGCCAGGTTCTGCTGTTGTGCAGTGGTTGCACAGCCTTTCCTCTACAGGGAGCCAGGTTCTGCTGTGGTGCAGTGGTTGCACAGCCTTTCCTCTACAGGGAGCCAGGTTCTGCTGTTGTGCAGTGGTTGCACAGCCTTTCCTCTACAGGGAGCCAGGTTCTGCTGTTGTGCAGTGGTTGCACAGCCTTTCCTCTACAGGGAGCCAGGTTCTGCTGTGGTGCAGTGGTTGCACAGCCTTTCCTCTACAGGGAGCCAGGTTCTGCTGTTGTGCAGTGGTTGCACAGCCTTTCCTCTACAGGGAGCCAGGTTCTGCTGTTGTGCAGTGGTTGCACAGCCTTTCCTCTACAGGGAGCCAGGTTCTGCTGTTGTGCAGTGGTTGCAAAGCCTTTCCTCTACAGGGAGCCAGGTTCTGCTGTTGTGCAGTGGTTGCACAGACTTTCCTCTACAGGGAGCCAGGTTCTGCTGTTGTGCAGTGGTTGCACAGCTTTTCCTCTACAGGGAGCCAGGTTCTGCTGTTGTGCAGTGGTTGCACAGCCTTTCCTCTACAGGGAGCCAGGTTCTGCTGTGGTGCAGTGGTTGCACAGCCTTTCCTCTACAGGGAGCCAGGTTCTGCTGTTGTGCAGTGGTTGCACAGCCTTTCCTCTACAGGGAGCCAGGTTCTGCTGTTGTGCAGTGGTTGCACAGCCTTTCCTCTACAGGGAGCCAGGTTCTGCTGTTGTGCAGTGGTTGCACAGCCTTTCCTCTACAGGGAGCCAGGTTCTGCTGTTGTGCAGTGGTTGCACAGCCTTTCCTCTACAGGGAGCCAGGTTCTGCTGTTGTGCAGTGGTTGCACAGCCTTTCCTCTACAGGGAGCCAGGTTCTGCTGTTGTGCAGTGGTTGCACAGCCTTTCCTCTACAGGGAGCCAGGTTCTGCTGTTGTGCAGTGGTTGCACAGCCTTTCCTCTACAGGGAGCCAGGTTCTGCTGTTGTGCAGTGGTTGCACAGCCTTTCCTCTACAGGGAGCCAGGTTTTCCTGTGTCTACCCTTCTCAATGTCAAGGCTGTGCTCACTGAGCCTGTACTTTAGCAAGGTTTTTCTAAGGTTGTTATTAGTAACCATGGTCAAATAGTTAGCTACAGTGTACTATCGATTTAGGGCCAGATAGCACTGCATTTTGCTTTGTGCTTGTGCCTGTGTTTCCCAATAAGCAATGTAGTTCTGTTTTGATTGTGCTGTAATTTGTTTTATTCTGATTGATTGGATGTTCTGGTCCTGAGGCTTCAGTGTGTTAGTAGAACAGGTCTGTGAACTCAGCCCTAAGACCAGCTGGATGAGGGGACTCTTTTCTTTGCTCAGCTCTTGGCATTGCAGGGCTTGGTAATGCTATGAGAGGGTCACTGTATTTTAGATGTTTCCAAAACTTAATTGCTCTTTCTTGGGTTTTTAAAATTAGTGGATATTGGCCTAATTCTGCCCTGCATGCATTATTTGTAGTTTTCCTCTGGACATGTAGGAGAATCTTACAGAACTCTACATGCAGTGTTTCAATGGGGTGTTTGTCCCATTTGGTGAAATCTTGTTTTGCAAGTGGACCCCCCACCATAAAGTGCAACTGGTTCAATGACACATTCAATTCGTTTTGGGCTAATTTTAATAGGTATTTCAATTTCAATTTGTTTAATGGTGTAGAATGTCCTGCGTGCTTCTCTCCCCCCCCCCTTCTCCCTTCCCCCTTCTCTCCTCTCTCTCTCTCTCTCTCTCTCTCTCTATCTCTCTCTCTCTCTCCCCCCCCCTTCTCCCTTCCCCCTTCTCTCTCTCTCTCTCTCTCTCTCTCCTCTCTCTCTCTCTCTCTCTCTCTCTCTCTGTCTCTCTGTCTCTCTCTCTCTCTCTCTCTCTCTTTGTTTTAAAGAAAGGTCCTGCTCCCTTCCTCCTTTGTGTCTTGTCTGTGTTTGATGGAGAGGGTGACGATGGGTCCAGAGCCTCAGAGCCAGGGGATAACAGGCTTTAATAAAGCCAGGGATCGATTGACAGACCCGGGGAGGGAGGGCTGTTCTCTTTTCCTTTTCATTAAAACCCTTCACCTCCCCTTCCTGTTCTATCAGTCTTCTCCACATTGTCAGATCTCTTCAATTCCTCTCCCAAATCATTTCTTCTCCTTGTTATACAACAGCCTTTTCTCTTTTTGGGCTGTTTTGTGTTCCTGTGCTGAATTGTGTTGCACCTAAAGAACATGTGCACATACTGGTAACAGTGCACACACACACACACACACACACACACACACACACACACTATATTTTCCAACCACAAGCTATCCTTTCCAATCTCTCAGGCATTCAGGTACGTTAGTCTCCCGCAATGATTGGGAAAAATTGTAATGACTGTTTTTAATTGAATTTTTATAGAACTAAACATTATCCAGAGCAACTTCATTATTCAAATATAAACTCACTGAGTCATCCCAAATGGCACCCTAGTCCCTATATAGTACACAACTGTTGACCAGGGCCCATAGGGGAATATGGTACTGTTTGGGACATAACCTCTCTGTCGTCCCTGACGACGTCCCCACGGGACCTTTCCCTCGTCCTAGGAACAGTGGATTAACTGCCTGTTCAGGGGTAGAACGACAGATTTGTACCTTGTCAGCTCAGGGATTAGAACTTGCAACCTTTCGGTTACTAGTCCAACGCTCTAACCACTAGGCTACCCTGCCGCCCCAATTGAGGTAGATATGTACGTATAACTAGGAATAAAGTGACTAGACAACAGGGCAGATAATTAACAGTAACAGCAGTGAATGTGATGAGTCTAAAAAGGGTCAATGCCGATAGTCCTGGTATCTATTGGTTAACTATTCAACTAACTATTTAGCAGTCTTATCGATTGGTTAACTATTCAACTAACTATTTAGCAGTCTTATGGATTGGTTAACTATTTAACTAACTATTTAGCAGTCTTATCGATTGGTTAACTATTCAACTAACTATTTAGCAGTATTGTGGATTGGTTAACTATTCAACTAACTATTTAGCAGTCTTATGGATTGGTTAACTATTTAACTAACTATTCAGCAGTATTATGGATTGGTTAACTGTTTAACTAACTATTTAGCAGTCTTATGGATTGGTTAACTGTTTAACTAACTATTTAGCAGTCTTATGGATTGGTTAACTATTTAACTAACTATTTAGCAGTCTTATGTCTTGGTTAACTATTCAACTAACTATTTAGCAGTCTTATGGATTGGTTAACTATTCAACTAACTATTTAGCAGTCTTATGGCTTGGGGGTAGAAGTTGTTCAGGGTCCTGTTGGTTCCAGACATCGGTACCAGACATCGGTACCACTTCCCGTATGGTAACAGAGAGAAGAGCTATGACTTAGGGGGCTGGAGTTGTTGAACATTTTTAGGGCCTTCCTCTGACACCGCCTGGTATAGAGGTCCTGGATGTCAGGGAGCTCAGCCCCAGGGATGTACTGGGCCGTACGCACTACCCTCTGTAGCGCCTTGTGGTCTGATGCCAAGAAGTTGCCATACCAAGTGGTGATGCAGCCATACCAAGTGGTGATGCAGCCATACCAAGTGGTAATGCAGCCATACCAAGCTGTGATGCAGCCATACCAAGTGGTAATGCAGCCATACCAAGTGGTGATGCAGCCATACCAAGTGGTAATGCAGCCATACCAAGTGGTGATGCAGCCATACCAAGTTGTAATGCAGCCATACCAAGTTGTAATGCAGCCATACCAAGTGGTAATGCAACCATACCAAGTGGTA
>NW_022261983.1:11581751-11591751 GCF_002021735.2 Oncorhynchus kisutch
CCTCCAAGAACTAGAGAGACATCCGCTAGTGTCTGCTAGATCTGTCCTGTATTCCACCAGTGTCTGTCCACCAGTCTAGATCTGTACTGTACTCCACCAGTGTCTGTCCACCAGTCTAGATCTGTCCTGTATTCCACCAGTGTCTGTCCACCAGTCTAGATCTGTCCTGTACTCATGTTCATGTGATACTCATGTGATTTGTGATATGATAGAAGCTAACTGTCATGTAGCCTAGTGCTATAAGACATAACCAATGCAGCTAACTGACGTGTAGCCTAGTAACCAATACAGCTAACTGACGTGTAACCTAGTAACTGATACAGCTAACTGACGTGTAGCCTAGTAACCGATACAGCTAACTGACGTGTAGCCTAGTAACCAATACAGCTAACGGACGTGTAGCCTAGTAACCAATACAGCTAACTGACGTGTAGCCTAGTAACCAATACAGCTAACTGACGTGTAGCCTAGTAACCAATACAGCTAACTGACGTGTAGCCTAGTAACCAATACAGCCAACTGACGTGTAGCCTAGTAACCAATACAGCTAACTGACGTGTAGTCTAGTAACCAATACAGCTAACTGACGTGTAGCCTAGTAACCAATACAGCTAACTGACGTGTAGCCTAGCAACCAATACAGCTAACTGTCATGTAGCCTAGTGCTATAAGACATAACCAATGCAGCTAACTGACGTGTAGCCTAGTAACCAATACAGCTAACTGACGTGTAGCCTAGTAACCAATACAGCTAACTGACATGTAGCCTAGTAACCAATACAGCTAACTGACGTGTAGCCTAGTAACCAATACAGCTAATTGACATGTAGCCTAGTAACCAATACAGCTAACTGACGTGTAGCCTAGTAACCAATACAGCTAACTGACATGTAGCCTAGTAACCAATACAGCTAACTGACTTGTAGCCTAGTAACCAATACAGCTAACTGACTTGTAGCTTACTTACCAATACAGCTAACTGTCATGTAGCCTAGTGCTATAAGACATAACCAATGCAGCTAACTGACGTGTAGCCTAGTAACCAATACAGCTAACTGACATGTAGCCTAGTAACTGATACAGCTAACTGACGTGTAGCCTAGTAACCAATACAGCTAACTGACATGTAGCCTAGTAACCAATACAGCTAACTGACATGTAGCCTAGTAACCAATACAGCTAACTGACGTGTAGCCTAGTAACCAATACAGCTAACTGACTTGTAGCCTAGTTACCAATACAGCTAACTGACATGTAGCCTAGTAACCAATACAGCTAACTGACTTGTAGCCTAGTTACCAATACAGCTAACTGACGTGTAGCCTAGTAACCAATACAGCTAACTGACTTGTAGCCTAGTTACCAATACAGCTAACTGACATGTAGCCTAGTAACCAATACAGCTAACTGACTTGTAGCCTAGTTACCAATACAGCTAACTGACATGTAGCCTAGTAACCAATACAGCTAACTGACTTGTAGCCTAGTTACCAATACAGCTAACTGATGTGTAGCCTAGTATCCAATACAGCTAACTGACCTGTAGCTATGAGCCAGGACCAATACAATATCATCTAGGAAGAATAAGGCACAGTTGGGGTCAATTCCATTTCAAACCCATTCAATTCAAGAATTGGAATTTCAGTTTACTTCCTGAATTGACTGAATTGAAGTGAAATTGATCCCAACTCTGTTTGAGTAGGTTCTCTGTTTCTGAATGAGGGCAGATGGAATATAGGACTTATTGAGACCAGACGTATGACTTTATTTTCACTACAGTTTCGTAACGTCACCGCTAGAAGCCTCCCGGCTCCATTCTAGGGGTCATTGTCCTCAATACAGGACTATATTGCTGGCCAAGTGACGTTAACTTGGGAGAGACAGAACAGGCCTTTGAAGAAATTATGTTCTGGTTTCTGTTTCATTGTGGTAGACGTCTCAACATGATGTAGGGCCTGTGGGGACTGTCCTATAGAGTGGCTGGGTTTGAGGGGTGGGGGGAAGGGGGGGTTACTGTTTCAGTCTCTAACTGGGCTGGGTATGAAGTTACTGTTTCAGTCTCTAACTGGGCTGGGCATGAAGTTACTGTTTCAGTCTCTAACTGGGCTGGGTATGAAGTTACTGTTTCAGTCTCTAACAGGGCTGGGTATGAAGTTACTGTTTCAGTCTCTAACTGGGCTGGGTATGAAGTTACTGTTTCAGTCTCTAACTGGGCTGGGTATGAAGTTACTGTTTCAGTCTCTAACTGGGCTGGGCATGAAGTTACTGTTTCAGTCTCTAACTGGGCTGGGTATGAAGTTACTGTTTCAGTCTCTAACAGGGCTGGGTATGAAGTTACTGTTTCAGTCTCTAACTGGGCTGGGTATGAAGTTACTGTTTCAGTCTCTAACTGGGCTGGGTATGAAGTTACTGTTTCAGTCTCTAACAGGGCTGGGTATGAAGTTACTGTTTCAGTCTCTAACTGGGCTGGATATGAACAGAGGGGGGTGTTGGTCTCTGACAGGGCTGTGTAACTGGGGTGGTTAGAGGGGTATTGTAGGGTAACAGAGGGCTGTGTATCTGGACCACACTAATCTGGTTGATCCCCTCCATGTGACAGTCAGCTGTTTCTACTGTCACATCCACACAGAATTTAGGATTTGTCCTACTATACACCACAGCAATGTCTGTCCCCTCTGATGCAGCGCTCTCCTTTCTCTCTCTTCCATTCCTGACCCCCTCTCTCTCCCTCTCCCACCGCTCTCTCTCTCTCCCACCGCTCTCTCTCTCTCTCTCTCTCTCTCTCTCTCTCTCTCTCTCTCTGTCTCTGTCTCTCTGTCTCTCTGTCTCTCTCTCTCTCTCTCTCTCTCTCTCTCTCTCTCTCTCTCTCTCTCTCTCTCTCTCTCTCTCTCTCAGACAGAGATGGTCAGAGTACAATAGAAAGTGCTGAGAGGAGCTGGTGTTTGAACATAGAGCCCTGGTTTAAAGAGCTGATTGTGATATATTTCTGATGTAGTGAATGGAGGTTGCAGACCATGGCTGTGTGCTGTATGGCCTATTAACAGTGGTGGACTGCAGACTTCACTTGATGCTGAGGTGTGAAGGCCAATGGGAATGAACAGCATTCACAATCTACACCTATCTAGCCTAGACGCTCTTTACAAACAACTATATTTTGAAAAAGCCAAGCAGTTTGGAGTGTGTATGGTGTGAGTGTGGGCTTTTTGGTGGGAGAGTTTTTTGGGTTGTTGTTATTGTGTGTGTGTGTGTGTTGTGTATTTCAGAGAGCAAGAGGTTGTTCTTGTGTGTACATGTACATACTACTATGTCTCTACTCTCTGACCTGTGTGTCTCTCTACTCTCTGACCTGTGTGTCTCTACTCTCTGACCTGTGTGTCTCTCTACTCTCTGACCTGTGTGTCTCTCTACTCTCTGACCTGTGTGTCTCTCTACTCTCTGACCTGTGTGTCTCTCTACTCTCTGACCTGTGTGTCTCTCTACTCTCTGACCTGTGTGTCTCTACTCTCTGACCTGTGTGTCTCTCTACTCTCTGACCTGTGTGTCTCTCTACTCTCTGACCTGTGTGTCTCTACTCTCTGACCTGTGTGTCTCTCTACTCTCTGACCTGTGTGTCTCTCTACTCTCTGACCTGTGTGTCTCTCTACTCTCTGACCTGTGTGTCTCTACTCTCTGACCTGTGTGTCTCTACTCTCTGACCTGTGTGTCTCTCTACTCTCTGACCTGTGTGTCTCTCTACTCTCTGACCTGTGTGTCTCTCTACTCTCTTACCTGTGTGTCTCTCTACTCTCTGACCTGTGTGTCTCTCTACTCTCTGACCTGTGTGTCTCTCTACTCTCTGACCTGTGTGTCTCTCTACTCTCTGACCTGTGTGTCTCTCTACTCTCTGACCTGTGTGTCTCTCTACTCTCTGACCTGTGTGTCTCTACTCTCTGACCTGTGTGTGAGAGAGAGAGAGAGAGAGAGAGAGAGAGAGAGAGAGACAACAACCGTGCTGTTGGATTCATGCTTCGTTGTATAAAACTGTGTGCTCTGGTTGTCTGTTGTTCATCCTAGTGGTGTAGCAGAGCAAGGAGAATATGTCTGCCTCCCAAATGCTACCCTAACCCCTGAATACTTCACTCCCTTAGGACTACAACCCATAGAGCTCTGGTCAACACTAGTGAACTAAACTCAGCAAAATTGAAACGTCCCTTTTTCAGGACCCTGTCTTTCAAAGATAATCCAAATAACGTCACAGATCTTCCTTGTAAAGGGTTTAAACACTGTTTTCCATGCTTGTTCAATGAACCATAAACAATTGATGAACATGTACCTGTGGAACGGTCGTTAAAACACTAACAGCTTACAGATGGTAGGCAATTAAGGTCACAGTTATGAAAACTTAGAACACTAAAGAGGCCTTTCTACTGACTCTGAAAGACACCAAAAGAAAGATGCCCAGGGTCCCTGCTCATCTGGGTGAACGTGCCTTAGACATGCTGCAAGGAGGCATGAGGACTGCAGATGTGGCCAGGGCAATAAATTGCAATGTCCGTTCTGTGAGACGCCTAAGACAGCGCTACAGGGAGACAGGACGGACAGCTGATCGTCCTCGCAGTGGCAGACCACATGTAACCACACCTGCACAGGATCGGTAGATCCGAACATCACACCTGCGGGACAGGTACCGGATGGCAACAACAACTGCCCGAGTTACACCAGGAACGCACAATCCCTCCATCAGTGCTCAGAATGTCTGCAATGTTTTTTTTTTTACCAGGTAGGCAAGTTGAGAACAAGTTCTCATTTACAATTGCGACCTGGCCAAGATAAAGCAAAGCAGTTTGACACATACAACAACACAGAGTTACACATGGAATAAATAAACATACAGTCAATAATACAGTAGAAAAATAAGTCTATATACGATGTGAGCAAATTAGGTGAGATTAGGGAGGTAAAGGCAAAAAAGGCCATGGTGGCAAAGTAAATACAATATAGCAAGTAAAACACTGGAATGGTAGTTTTGCAGTGGAAGAATGTGCAAAGTAGAGATAGAAATAATGGGGTGCAAAGGAGCAAAATAAATAAACTAAATACAGTAGGGAAAGGGGTAGTTGTTTGGGCTAAATTATAGGTGGGCTATGTATAGGTGCAGTAATCTGTGAGCTGCTCTGACAGCTGGTGCTTAAAGCTAGTGAGGGAGATAAGTGTTTCCAGTTTCAGAGATTTTGTAGTTAGTTCCAGTCATTGGCAGCAGAGAACTGGAAGGAGAGGCGGCCAAAGAAAGAATTGGTTTTGGTGGTGACCAGAGAGATATACCTGCTGGAGTGCGTGCTACAGGTGGGTGATGCTATGGTGACCAGCGAGCTGAGATAAGGGGGGACTTTACCTAGCAGGGTCTTGTAGATGACATGGAGCCAGTGGGTATGAAGCGAGGGCCAGCCAACGAGAGTGTACAGGTCACAACGGTGGGTAGTATATGGGGCTATGGTGACAAAACGGATAGGACTGTGATAGACTGCATCCAATTTGTTGAGTAGGGTATATTGGAGGCTATTTTGTAAATGACATCGTCAAAGTCGAGGATTGGTAGGATGGTCAGTTTTACGAGAGTATGTTTGGCAGCATGAGTGAAGGATGCTATGTTGCGAAATAGGAAGCCAATTCTAGATTTAACTTTGGATTGGAGATGTTTGATGTGGGTCTGGAAGGAGAGTTTACAGTCTAACCAGACACCTAGGTATTTGTAGTTGTCCACGTATTCTAAGTCAGAGCCGTCCAGAGTAGTGATGTTGGACAGGCGGGCAGGTGCAGGTAGCGATCGGTTGAAGAGCATGCATTTAGTTTTACTTGTATTTAAGAGCAATTGTAGGCCACGGAAGGAGAATTGTATGGCATTGAAGCTTGCCTGGAGGTTATCACAGTGTCCAAAGAAGGGCCAGAAGTATACAGAATGGTGTCATCTGCGTAGAGGTGGATCAGAGACTCACCAGCAGCAAGAGCGACATCATTGATGTATACAGAGAAGAGAGTCGGTCCAAGAATTGAACCCTGTGGCACCCCCATAGAGACTGCCAGAGGTCCGGACAGCAGACTCTCTGATTTGACACACTGAACTCTATCTCTAGAAGTTGTTGGTGAATCAGGCGAGGCAATCATTTGAGAAACCAAGGCTGTCGAGTCTGCCGATGAGGATGTGGTGATTGACAGAGTCGAAAGCCTCGGCCAGATTTATGAATACGGCTGCACAGTAATATTTCTTATCGATGGCGGTTAAGATATCGTTTAGGCTGAGGTGCACCCATGACCAGCTCTGAAACCAGATTGCATAGCAGAGAGGGTATGGTGAGATTCGAAATGGCCGGTAATCTGTTTGTTGACTTGGCTTTCGAAGACCTTAGAAAGGCAGGGTAGGATAGATATAGGTCTGTAGCAGTTTGGGTCAAGAGTGTCCCCCCCTTTGAAGAGGGGGATGACCGCAGCTGCTTTCCAATCTTTGGGAATCTCGGACGACACGAAAGAGAGGTTGAACAGGCTAGCAATAGGGGTGGCAACAATTTCGGCAGATAATTTTAGAAAGAAAGGGTCCACGTTGTCTAGCCCGGCTGATTTGTAGGGGTCCAGATTTTGCAGCTCTTTCAGAACATCCGCTGACTGGATTTGGGAGAAGGGGAAATGGGGAAGGATTGGGCGAGTTGCTGTGGGGGGTGCAATGCTGTTGACCGGGGTAGGGGTAGCCAGGTGGAAAGCATGGCCAGCCGTAGAAAAATGCTTATTGAAATTCTCAATTATAGTGGAAAATAACTGGCAACTGGCAACAACGTCACCTATGGGCACAAACCCACAGTCGCTGGACCAGACAAGACTGGCAAAAATTGCTCTTCACTGACGAGTCGCGGATTTGTCTCACCAGGGATGATGGTCGGATTTGCATTTATCATCGAAGGAATGAGCATTAAACCAAGGCCTGTACTCTGGAGCGGGATAGATTTTGAGGTGGAGGGTCCGTCATGGTCTGGGGCGGTGTGTCACAGCATCATCGGACTGAGCTTGTTGTCATTGCAACGCTGTGCGTTACAGGGAAGACATCCTCCTCCCTCATGTGGTACCCTTCCTGCAGGCTCATCTTGACATGACCCTCCAGCATAACAATGCCACCAGCCATACTGCTCATTCTGTGTGTGATTTCCTGCAAAACAGGAATGTCAGTGTTCTGCCATGGCCAGAGAAGAGCCCAGATCTCAATCCCATTGAGCACGTCTGGGACCTGTTGGATCGGAGGGTGAGGGCTAAGGCCATTTCCCCCAGAAATGTCTGGGAACTTGCAGGTGCCTTGGTGGAAGAGTGGGGTAACATCTCATAGCAAGAACTGGCAACTCTGGTGCAGTCCATGAGCAGGAGATGCATTGCAGTACTTAATGTTGCTGGTGGCCACACCAGATACTGACTATTACTTTTGATTTTGACCCCCCCTTTGTTCATGGACACATTATTCAATTTCTGTTAGTCACATGTCTGTGGAACCTGTTCAGTTCATGTCTCAGTTGGTGAATCTTGTTCATACAAATATTTACACATGTTAAGTTTGCTGAAAATAAACACAGTTGACAGTGAGAGGACAGTTTATAAAGGGAATAGGGTGCCTTTTGGGACACAGTCAGAGTTACACATCTATGCTGATTTGATCTGTACAGTATCGGATGGGCTTTAGTGTTCTCTCTCTATATATATATATATATATCATCAGTGTCTCAGTACATCCATCCGCAGTACATAGACCCCCCCCCCCCCCACCTCAGCAGAATGGCTGGGTTGAAGTCTGGCTAGAAAGGGCTTGGCCAGCACAAAAGACACACACGCGCACTACGACACACACAAACACGTGCAAACGCACTTCCACACACACACACTTCCACACACACACCAGTGGGACCAATGAGAAAGTAGAGCGGGGAGCCAGATGTGATCAAGTTGCACATGACAACTGTCAGATCCAATAGAATCTCACGCTGTCAACTCCTGTCCAATCAAACCTCACAGCTCCCGTCTGTCCCCCGGAGAGACAAGGAGTCCTTTAGAGGAAACAAGGTGAGCCCTCCAGTCTGTACTGGAGGTCGGCCGATTAATTGGAATAGCCGATTAATTAGGGCCGATTTCAAGTTTACATAACAATCGGTAATCAACATTTTTGGACACCGATTATGGCCGATTACATTGCAATCCACGAGGAGACTGCGTGGCAGGCTGACCACCTGTCACACGAGTGCAGCAAGGAGACAAGGTAAGTTGCTAGCTAGCATTAAAATTATCTTATAAAAAACAATCTTCACATAATCACTAGTTAACTACACATGGTTGATGATATTACTAGTTTATCTAGCTTGTCCTGCGTTGCATATAATCAATTCGATGCCTGTTAATTTATCATCGATTCACAGCCTACTTCGCCATCTCTCCATCTCTCTTTCCACCAAATGCTACCCTAACCCCTGAATACTTCACTCCCTTAGGACTACAACCCATAGAGCTCTCTTTCTCTCTCGCTCCAAGCAGGCAGCAGGTCCTGCTCTCCCTCTTCGCTAAGCACCACAGCTCCAAACAGGCAGCAGGTCTCTCTCTCTCTCTCTCTCCTCTCTCTCTCTCTCTCTCTCTCTCTCTCTCTCTCTCTCTCTCTCTCTCTCTTCAGCAGCGATTACAACCTTGTGTTTTCTTGGGTATGATACTACCAGCTTGGCACAACTGTATTTGCAGTTCTGACAGGTTGAATGGGGAGCGTCGCTGCACAGCTATTTTCAGATCGGGTTCAAGTCTGGACTAAAGCAACCACCATGCGTCACCGTAGGGATGGTGCCAGGTTTCCTCCAGACGTGATGCTTGGCATTCAGGCCAAAGAGTTCAATCTTGATTTCATCAGACCAGAGAATCTTGTTTTTCATGGTCTGAGAGTCTTTAGGTGCCTTTTGGCTAACACCAAAATACCAAGCAGGCTGTCATGTGTATTTTACTGAGGAGTGCCTTCCGTCTGGCCACTCTACCATAAAGGCCTGATTGGTGGAGTGCTGCAGAGATGGTTGTCCTTCTGGAAAGTTCTCCCATCTCCATAGAGGAAGTCTGGAGCTCTGTCAGAGTGACCATCGGGTTCTTGGTCACCTCCCAAACCAAGGCCCTTCACTGGTTGCTCAGTTTGGCCGGGCGGCCAGCTCTAGGAAGAGTCTTGGTGGTTCCAAACTTCTTCCATTTAAGAGGCCACTGTGTTCTTAGGGACCTTCGATGCTGAGGAAATGTTTTGGTTCCCTTCCCCAGATCTGTACCTCAACACAATGCTGTCTCAGATTTCGACCTCATACCTTGGTTTTTGCTCTGACATGCACCGTCAACTGTGGGACCTTATATAGACAGGTGTGTGCCTTTCCAAATCATGTCCAATCAATTGAATTTACCACATGTGGACTCCAATCAAGTTGTAGAAACATCTCAAGGATGATCAATGGAAACAGGGTGAACAGGGTATTGTGTGTAGATGGATGAGGAAAAAAAGTAATTTAATCCATTTTAGAATAAGGCTGTAACCTAACAAGTGTTTAAAAAGTCAAGAGGTCTGAATACTTTCCAAATGCACTGTACATATAGAGTACACTGAGTACACTGTACATATAGAGTACACTGAGTACACTGTACATATAGAGTACACTGAGTACACTGTACATATAGAGTACACTGAGTACACTGTACATATAGAGTACACTGAGTACACTGTACATATAGAGTACACTGAGTACACTGTACATATAGAGTACACTGAGTACACTGTACATATAGAGTACACTGAGTACACTGTACATATAAAGTACACTGAGTACACTGTACATATAGAGTACACTGAGTACACCAAACATTAGCAACACCTTCCTAATACTCACTTATTCAGCCCCCTCCTCCTTTTGCCCTCAGAATAGCCTCAATGTGTTGGGCCACGGACTCTACAAGGTGTTGAAAGTGTTCCACAGGGTTGCTGGCC
>NW_022261983.1:11597271-11629771 GCF_002021735.2 Oncorhynchus kisutch
TTCCCTTCTCCTCCTCCCTTCTTCCCTCCTTTCCTCCCTTCTCCTCCCTTTCTCCCCCTTCTTCCTCCTCCCTTCTCCTCCCTTCTTCCCCTCCCCTCCTCCCTTTCTCCTCCCTTCTTCCCTTCTCCTCCTCCCTTCTCCTCCCTTCTTCCCTTCTCCCTCCCTCCCCTTCTCCCTCCCCTTCTTCCCTTCTCCTCCTCCTTCTCCTCCTTACTTTCCTTCTCCCCTCCCTTCTCCTCCCTTCTTCCCTTCTCCTCCTCCCTTCTCCTCCCTTCTTCCTTCTCCTCTCCCTTCTCCTCCCTTCTCCCTTCTCCTCCCTTCTCCTCCTCCCTTCTCCTCCCTCCTTCCTTCTCCTCCTCCCTTTCTCCTCCCTTCTTCCCTTCTCCTCCCTTCTCCTCCTCCCTTCTCCTCCCTTCTTCCCTTCTCCTCCTCCCTTCTCCTCCCTTCTTCCCTTCTCCTCCTCCCTTCTCCTCCCCTTCTTCCAATCTCCTCCTCCCTTCTCCTCCCTTCTCCTCCCTTCTTCCCTTCTCATCCTCCTTCTCCTCCCTTCTTCCCTTCTCCTCCTCCCTTCTCCTCCCTTCTTCCCTTCTCCTCCCTTCTCCTCCCTTCTTCCCTTCTCCTCCTCCCTTCTCCTCCCTTCTTCCCTTCTCCTCCTCCCTTCTTCCCTTCTCCTCCTCCCTTCTCCTCCCTTCTTCCCTTCTCCTCCTCCCTCTTCCCTTCTCCTCCTCCCTTCTCCTCCCTTCTCCTCCCTTCTTCCCTTCTCCTCCTCCCTTCTTCCATTCTCCTCCTCCCTTCTCCTCCCTTCTTCCCTTCTCCTCCTCCCTTCTTCCCTTCTCCTCCTCCCCTCCTCCTCCCTTCTTCCCTTCTCCTCCTCCCTTCTTCCCTTCTCCTCCTCCCTTCTTCCCTTCTCCTCCTCCCTTCTCCTCCCTTCTCCTCCCTTCTTCCCTTCTTCTCCTCCCTTCTCCTCCCTTCTTCCCTTCTACTCCTCCCTTCTTCCCTTCTCCTCCTCCCTTCTCCTCCTCCCTTCTCCTCCCTTCTTCCCTTCTCCTCCTCCCTTCTCCTTGCATTATTTTATTGACAGTGAAGTATAGCACTGTGAAATTCTGAAACATGTCAGACCGTGATGTTAGCTTCACCCAATCAGTGTCCCAAATGGCACTCTATTCCCTACATAGTGCACTATTTTTGGGGCCCATAGGGTAGTGCACTAGATAGGGAACAGGATGACATTTGGAACAGGCCCACATCCAGCTCTTAGATACGTTACCTCCATATGTGTGTGAATCTAAAGTCTGTCTCCTGGCTGGTAGTGTGAATAAACATGGTGACAGACAGACAGACAGACAGACAGACAGACAGACAGACAGACAGACAGACAGACAGACAGACAGACAGACAGACAGACAGACAGACAGACTGAACCCATGTACACACAGACTGAACCCATGTACACACAGACTGAACCCATGTACACACAGACTGAACACATGTACACACAGACTGAACCCATGTACACACAGACTGAACACATGTACACAGAGACTGAACACATGTACACACAGACTGAACACATGTACACACAGACATTTCATTCGACCAGACATCTGGCAGGGAGAAGAATATGCCACACACTACAGAACTACGGAACTACAGATGTCTGGAACTACAGATGTCTGGAACTACAGATCTCTGGAACTACAGAGGTACGGAACTACAGAGGTACAGAACTACAGATCTCTGGAACTACAGAGGTACGGAACTACAGAGGTACCGAACTACAGATCTCTGGAACTACAGAGGTACGGAACTACAGAGGTACGGAACTACAGATCTCTGGAACTACAGAGGTACGGAACTACAGATCTCTGGAACTACAGAGGTACGGAACTACAGAGGTACAGAACTACAGATCTCTGGAACTACAGAGGTACGGAACTACAGATCTCTGGAACTACAGAGGTACGGAACTACAGATCTCTGGAACTACAGAGGTACGGAACTACAGAGGTACGGAACTACAGATCTCTGGAACTACAGAGGTACGGACCTACAGAGGTACGGAACTACAGATCTCTGGAACTACAGAGGTACGGAACTACAGATCTCTGGAACTACAGAGGTACGGACCTACAGAGGTACAGAACTACAGATCTCTGGAACTACAGAGGTACGGAACTACAGATCTCTGGAACTACAGAGGTACGGAACTACAGAGGTACAGAACTACAGATCTCTGGAACTACAGAGGTACGGAACTGCAGATCTCTGGAACTACAGAGGTACGGAACTACAGAGGTACGGAACTACAGAGGTACGGAACTACAGATCTCTGGAACTACAGAGGTACGGAACTACAGAGGTACAGAACTACAGAGGTACGGAACTACAGAGGTACGGAACTACAGAGGTACGGTCCTACAGAGGTACGGAACTACAGTAGGCCCGTACCTCTGTAGGCCCGTACCTCTGTAGTTCCGTACCTCTGTAGGTCCGTACCTCTGTAGTTCCGTACCTCTGTAGTTCCGTACCTCTGTAGTTCCGTACCTCTGTAGGTCCGTACCTCTGTAGGTCAGTACCTCTGTAGGTCTGTGCCTCTGTAGTTCCGTACCTCTGTAGGTCCGTACCTCTGTAGTTCCGTACCTCTGTAGTTCCGTACCTCTGTAGTTCCGTACCTCTGTAGGTCAGTACCTCTGTAGGTCCGTGCCTCTGTAGGTCCGTGCCTCTGTATTTCCGTACCTCTGTAGGTCCGTACCTCTGTAGTTCCGTACCTCTGTAGTTCCAGGTCTGGCCTGCTCCGTCTATCCTAAATGGCTTTCCTCATGCTGAACTCACCTGTCTCTCCGTGCTGCTTGGGGCCCTGAATCTAACTAAGACCTGTGAGCCAGCAGTCAGAAGACAGGGATGTCACCATGTGTGTTGGCATCTGTCACTTCCTCTACTGTGCTGTAAAACACATCTGGGAATGAGTGTCTAGAGCAGGGACTGTACCTGTGGGCATAGTCTACTGTCTGTGTGTGTGTGTCTGTGTGTGTGTGTGTCTGTGTGTGTGTGTGTGTGTGTGTGTGTAGTGGACGTTATGTGCTGTGTTTCTGGAGGGTAAAAGCCTCTCTGTTGTCTAGAGTTTATACATGATTATATTTTCTTTTGACTGTGGAATCCTTCATGCATTGATTGTCTGTGTGCGTGTGCATGCGTGTGTGTGTGTGCATGTGCGTGTGTGTGTGCGTGTGCGTGCGTGTGCGCGCATGTGCATGTGCGCGTGTGTGTGCGTGTGTGTGTGTGTGCGCGTGTGTGTGTGTGTGTGTGTGTGTGCGTGCATGTGCGTGCGTGTGTGTGTGTGTGTGCGTGTGCGTGCGTGCGTGTGCGAGCGTGTGTGTGTGAGCGTGTGCGTGTGTGTGTGTGTGCGTGTGAGCGTGTGCGCGTTTGTGTGTGTGTGTGTGTGTGTGTGAGCGTGTGTGAGCGTGTGCGCGCGTGTGTGTGTGTGCGTGCGTGCGCGCGTGTGTGTGTGTGTGTGTGTGTGTGTGTGTGCGTGTGTGTATTTCTCTGTAGTATTTCTGTCACTGGCTTCACAGATGTATGAATTATTATCCTGCTCTGGCATCAGACCGGGGAGGTTTAATCACACAAGGATTTAGCAGAGAGTTTTAAACAAATGTCTTTTTGTAAGCATGGCGGATTATCAGAAGATTTACAGATTGGGGAATGGGCTGACAGCTGTCAAGCCCCATACTAACGTACGGTGGTAAAATTATATCAGCCGTGAGCTGGCAGAATGTCAACGCCTCCTGCTATCTAGATTACAGCTCGGTACTACACAACATCAACACAAACACCTCGCAACACACACACACACACACACACACAAATGAGAGGTGTCTAAATGAGAGGTATAAATAAGAGGTGTAAATGAGAGGTGTAAATGAGAGGTATAAATGAGAGGTGTAAATGAGAGGTGTATATGAGAGGTGTAAATGAGAGGTATAAATGAGAGGTGTAAATTAGAGGTATAAATGAGAGGCGTATATGAGAGGTGTATATGAGAGGTGTATATGAGAGGTGTAAATGAGAGGTATAAATGAGAGGTATAAATGAGAGGTGTAAATGAGGTGTAAATGAGAGGTGTCTAAATGAGAGGTGTAAATGAGAGGTGTCTAAATGAGAGGTGTCTAAATGAGAGGTGTCTATATGAGAGGTGTCTAAATGAGATGTGTCTATATGAGAGGTGTCTATACGAGAGGTGTATAAATGAGATGTGTCTATATGAGAGGTGTCTATACGAGAGGTGTCTATATGAGAGGTGTATAAATGAGAGGTGTCTAAATGAGAGGTGTCTATATGAGAGGTGTCTATATGCGAGGTGTCTAAATGAGAGGTGTCTATATGAGAGGTGTATAAATGAGGTGTCTATATGAGAGGTGTCTATACGAGAGGTGTCTATATGAGAGGTGTCTATATGAGAGGTGTCTATACGAGAGGTGTATAAATGAGATGTGTCTATATGAGAGGTGTCTATACGAGAGGTGTCTATATGAGAGGTGTCTATATGAGAGGTGTATAAATGAGAGGTGTCTAAATGAGAGGTGTCTATATGAGAGGTGTCTATATGAGAGTTGTCTAAATGAGAGGTGTCTAAATGAGAGGTGTCTATATGAGAGGTGTATAAATGAGAGGTGTCTATATGAGAGGTGTCTATACGAGAGGTGTCTAGATGAGAGGTGTCTATATGAGAGGTGTCTATAAGAGAGGTGTCTAAATGAGAGGTGTCTATATGAGAGGTGTCTAAATGAGAGGTGTCTATATGAGAGGTGTCTAAATGAGAGGTGTCTAAATGAGAGGTGTCTAAACGAGGTGTCTAAATGAATATACCATCGTCTGCAGACAGGTGTCTAAATGAATATACCATCGTCTGCAGAGAGGTGTCTAAATGAATATACCACAACACTGTCCTACTGCTCCTCTCTCCTTCACAACACTGTCCTACCTCCTCACTTCTTCACAACACTGTCCTACCTCCTCACTCCTTCACAACACTGTCCTACTGCTCCTCTCTCCTTCACAACAGTGTCATACTGCTCCTCTCTCCTTCACAACACTGTCCTACTGCTCCTCTCTCCTTCACAACAGTGTCCTACCTCCTCTCTCCTTCACAACACTGTCCTACTGCTCCTCTCTCCTTCACAACACTGTCCTACCTCCTCTCGCCTTCACAACACTGTCCTACTGCTCCTCTCTCCTTAACAACACTGTCCTACTGCTCCTCTCTCCTTCACAACACTGTCCTACTGCTCCTCTCTCCTTCACAACAGTGTCATACTGCTCCTCTCTCCTTCACAACACTGTCCTACTGCTCCTCTCTCCTTCACAACAGTGTCCTACCTCCTCTCTCCTTCACAACACTGTCCTACTGCTCCTCTCTCCTTCACAACACTGTCCTACCTCCTCTCGCCTTCACAACACTGTCCTACTGCTCCTCTCTCCTTCACAACACTGTCCTACTGCGCCTCTCTCCTTCATAACACTGTCCTAACTCATCTCTCCCTCACAACACTGTCCTACTGCTCCTCTCTCTTTTTCACAACACTGTCCTACCTCCTCTCTCCCTCACAACACTGTCCTACTGCTCCTCTCTCCTTCACAACATTGTCCTACCTCCTCACTTCTTCACAACACTGTCCTACTGCTCCTCTCTCCCTCACAACACTGTCCTACTGCTCCTCTCTCCTTCACAACACTGTCCTACCTCCTCTCGCCTTCACAACACTGTCCTACTGCTCCTCTCTCCTTCACAACACTGTCCTACTGCTCCTCTCTCCTTCATAACACTGTCCTAACTCCTCTCTCCCTCACAACACTGTCCTACTGCTCCTCTCTCCTTCACAACACTGTCCTACCTCCTCTCTCCCTCACAACATTGTCCAACCTCCTCTCTCCTTCACAACATTGTCCTACCTCCTTTCTCCTTCACAACACTGTCCTACTGCTCCTCTCTCCTTAACAACACTGTCCTACTGCTCCTCTCTCCTTCACAACACTGTCCTACCTCCTCTCTCCTTCACAACACTGTCCTACTGCTCCTCTCTCCTTCACAACACTGTCCTACCTCCTCTCGCCTTCACAACACTGTCCTACTGCTCCTCTCTCCTTCACAACACTGTCCTACTGCTCCTCTCTCCTTCATAACACTGTCCTACCTCCTCTCTCCTTCACAACACTGTCCTACTGCTCTTCTCTCCTTCACAACACTGTCCTACCTCCTCTCTCCTTCTCAACACTGTCCTACTGTCCTCTCTCCTTCACAACACTGTTCTATAGCTCCTTTCTCCTTCACAACACTGTCCTACTGCTCCTCTCTCCTTCACAACACTGTCCCACTGCTCCTCTCTCCTTTACAACACTGTCCTACTGCTCCTCTCTCCTTCACAACACTGTCCTACTGCTCCTCTCTCTCTCACAACACTGTCCTACTGCTCCTCTCTCCCTCACAACACTGTCCTACTGCTCATCTCTCCTTCACAACACTGTCCTACTGCTCCTCTCTCCTTCACAACACTGTCCTACTGCTCCTCTCTCCTTCACAACACTGTCCTACTGCTCCTCTCTCCTTCACAACACTGTTGTAGAGCTTCCCTCTGGGAACAACCCAGTACACCTCTCCTTTCCTAAGGGACCTCTGTAGCTTTGTGTTTCTCTCATATCTAGAAACCTCTGAGCCTGCCTCGCCTTGCCTCAATCCCCCCTCGCTCCGCTCTGCTCCCCCAGGGAGAGACGATCACAGACAGGGAGAAGAGAGGATCTGACTGACTGATTGACTGACATAGATAAAAACACTACGTCAAACACAAAAATACAAACACACACCAAACACAGCCAGTCACACACGTGCACTCAGAATTAGTCACACACATGAACGTGCACACACACACAGACAGTCTCTCTCTCTCTCACACACAAACACACACACACACCTACACATTCACACACAGTCTGTGCCACTCATTAGTGAGGCATGTCCAGAACCAACAGCCCCCCATGTGGAGATGCCTGCTGCTTCAGAGACACCAGGAGGAGGAGGAGGAGTCCACAGTCCTCTAGCCTCTCAGTCCCTGTCTCAATCAACACCTCCTCCTCCTCCTCCTCTTCTTCCTCCTCCTCCTCCTCTTCGTCCTTCTCATCTTCATCATCATCATCTTTGTCATCCTCTTCTTCTTCCCCCTAATCCTCTTCGTCTGTCTCATCTTCATTATCATCATCATCTTTGTCATCCTCTTCTTCTTCCTCCTCCTCCTCCTCTTGGTCCTTCTCATCTTCATCATCATCATCTTTGTCATCCTCTTCTTCTTCCTCCTCCTCCTCCTCTTGGTCCTTCTCATCTTCATCATCATCATCTTTGTCATCCTCTTCTTCTTCCCCCTCCTACTCCTCCTCTTCCTCTTCCTCTTCTTAATCATTATCATCCTCCTTTCATCCCCATCTTTATCCTGGGTTCTGGCTACATGCTTATAGGTTCTATTGTGGAGCTGGGCTCTGGTTAGATGGTTATATGTCCTATTGTGGAGCTGGGCTCTGGTTAGATGGTTATGGGTCCTATTGTGGAGCTGGGCTCTGGTTAGATGGTTATGGGTCCTATTGTGGAGCTGGGCTCTGGTTAGATGGTTATGGGTCCTATTGTGGAGCTGGGCTCTGGTTAGATGGTTATAGGTTCTATTGTGGAGCTGGGCTCTGGTTAGATGGTTATAGGTCCTGTTGTGGAGCTGGGCTTTGGTTAGATGGTTATAGGTCCTATTGTGGAGCTGGGTTCTGGTTAGATGGTTATGGGTCCTATTGTGGAGCTGGGCTCTGGTTAGATGGTTATGGGTCCTATTGTGGAGCTGGGCTCTGGTTAGATGGTTATAGGTTCTATTGTGGAGCTGGGCTCTGGTTAGATGGTTATGGGTCCTATTGTGGAGCTGGGCTCTGGTTAGATGGTTATAGGTCCTATTGTGGAGCTGGGCTCTGCATAACAAGAGGCTTCCTATAAATCAAATGTATTTATATAGCCCTTCGTACATCAGCTGATATCTCAAAGTGCTGTACAGAAACCCAGCCTAAAACCCCAAACAGCAAGCAATGCAGGTGTAGAAGCACGGTGGCTAGGAAAAACTCCCTAGAAAGGCCAATACCTAGGAAGAATAAAAATCTATAACAATCTATTTTCACACACACACCACACACACACACACATAAGAATGCATGGGAGCCCTTTATAGCTCAATGACAACCTGTTCAGAGACAAATAGGTCCCAATGATTACCGGTATGCTCCTTGTAACACACACACACACACACAAACACACCCACACCCACATACACACACACACACATACACACCCACATACACACGCACACACAAGCACACCCACATACACACACAAACACACACACACTCCAGCACTCTGAGCTGTGAGATCGTAAGATGCAGGATGAACTGCCAAGGCCAGGTTTTCTAAGGCTACATGGTTGTGTGTTGAACTCAATGGGTTATCACTTTCCTGCACATGCTTCAAATTCACTGATGTTTTAGAAACAGCCATTCCATTGGATTCTTGAATGAATAACTATGGGAAGTAGGGGTTTGTAAGTTAAAGGTTTTTTTGCTCTGTACAATATCAATACACATTAAGAAGTGTGGGCAACTCCACAGAATTTGACTCAGATTTTTCACTTTTAAATGAATGTCAAACAACAAAAAACATTGATTCCACTTTAACAAACCATTACAATTCTATGCAAAATGACTACTTTGAACAATTTCAAACAGACATTTTCACAAAACGAATTTACTAAAAGAACTTTGCAAAGTTTGCTGAACAGAATTATGGTAAAATCATCCCTCCGTTTTTTAATGCGACAACATTTTCCAAAAGCTCTGTTAAAAGCTCTGTTAAAGCACTGTTTAAGCTCTGTTAAAGCTCTGTTAAAGCTCTGTTTAAGCTCTGTTAAAGCTCTGCTAAAGCCCTGTTAAAGCTCTGTTAAAGCTCTGTTAAAGCTCTGTTAAAGCTCTGTTAAAGCTCTGTTAAAGCCCTGTTAAAGCTCTGTTAAAGCTCTGTTAAAGCTCTGTTAAAGCTCTGTTAAAGCTCTGTTAAAGCTCTGTTAAAGCTCTGTTAAAGCTCTGTTAAAGCTCTGTTAAAAGCTCTGTTAAAAGCTCTGTTAAAAGCTCTGTTAAAAGCTCTGTTAAAAGCTCTGTTAAAAGCTCTGTTAAAGTTCTGTTAAAAGCTCTGTTAAAGCTCTGTTAAAGTTCTGTTAAAAGCTCTGTTAAAGCTCTGTTAAAGTTCTGTTAAAAGCTCTGTTAAAGCTCTGTTAAAGCTCTGTTAAAAGCTCTGTTAAAGCTCTGTTAACGCTGTTAAAGCTCTGTTTAAGCTCTGTTAAAGCTCTGTTAAAGCTCTGTTAAAATTCTGCTCCAAATGAAGATTCCAAGATGTTTGCAGAAAGAATGTTTTCACAGTACAGTACAGAGGGGTTGTCTAGACTGTTTTCACAGTACAGTACAGTACAGTACAGTGCAGAGGGGTTGTCTAGACTGTTTTCACAGTACAGTACAGTACAGTACAGTACAGTACAGAGGGGTTGTCTAGACTGTTTTCACAGTACAGTACAGTACAGTACAGTACAGAGGGGTTGTCTAGACTGTTTTCACAGTACAGTACAGTACAGTACAGTGCAGAGGGGTTGTCTAGACTGTTTTCACAGTACAGTACTAGAGGTTGACCGATTAATCGGAATGGCCGATTAATTGGGTCCGATTTCAAGTTTTCATAACAATCGGAAATCGGTATTTTTGGGCACCGATTTGGCCGTTTATTTAATTAGGCAAGTCAGTTAAGAACACATTCTTATTTTCAATGACGGCCTAGGAATGGTGGGTTAACTGCCTCATTCAGGGGCAGAACGACAGATTTTCACCTTGTCAGCTCGTGGGATTCAATCTTGCAACCTTACAGTTAACTAGTCCAACGCTCTAACCACCTGCCTCTCAATGCACTCCACGAGGAGACTGTTACGCGAATGCAGTAGGCCAAGGTAAGTTGCTAGCTAGCATTAAACTTATCTTATAAAAAACAATCAATCAATCATAATCACTAGTTAACTACACATGGTTGATGATATTACTAGTTTATCTAGTGTGTCCTGCGTTGTATATAATCGATGTGGTGCGTATCGTTACTCCAATGTGTACCTAACCATAAACATCAATCCCTTTCTTAAAATCAATACACAGAAGTATATATTTTTAAACCTGCATATTTAGCTAAAAGAAATCCAGGTTAGCAGGCAATATTAACCAGGTGAAATTGTGTCACTTCTCTTGCGTTCATTGCACGCAGAGTCAGTGTATATGCAACAGTTTGGGCCGCCTAATTTGCCAGAATTTTATGTAATTATGACACAACAATGAAGGTTGTGCAATGTAACAGGAATATTTAGACTAATGGATGCACACCTTCGATAAAATACGTAACGATTCCATATTTCACTGAAAGAATATTCGTCTTGTTTTCAAGATGATAGTTTCCGGATTCGACAATATTAATGACTTAAGACTCGTATTTCTGTGTGTTATTATGTTATAACTAAGTCTATGATTTGATAGAGCAGTCTGACTAAGCGATGGTAGGCAGCAGCAGGCTCGTAAGCATTCATTCAAACAGCACTTTCGTGTGTTTTGCCAGCAGCTCTTTGTTGTGCATTGCGCTGTTTATGACTTCCAGCCTATCAACTCCCGAGATGAGGCTGGTGTAACCGATGTGAAATGGCTAGCTAGTTAGGGGGGTGCGCGCTAATAGCGTTTCAAACGTCACTCGCTCTGAGACTCTGAGTAGTTGTTCCCTTTGCTCTGCATGGGTAACGCTGCTTCGAGGGTGGCTGTTGTCGTTGTGTTCCTGGTTCGAGCCCAGGTAGGACCGAGGAGAGGTACGGAAGCTATACTGTTACACTGGCAATACTAAAGTGCCTATAAGAACATCCAAAGGTATATGAAATACAAATGGTATAGAGAGAAATAGTCCTGTAATTCCTATAATAACTACAACCTAAAACTTCTTACCTGGGAATATTGAAGACTCATGATAAAAGGAACCACCAGCTTTCATATGTTCTCATGTTCTGAGCAAAGAACTTAAACGTTAGCTTTCTTACAAGGCACATATTGCACTTTTACTTTCTTCTCCAACACTTTGTTTTTGCATTATTTAAACCAAATTGAACACGTTTCATTAATTATTTGAGGCTAAATTGATTTTGTATTATATTAAGTTAAAATAAGTGTTAATTCAGTATTGTTGTAATTGTCATTATTACAAATACTTTTTTTTAAATCGGCCGATTAATCGATATCTGCTTTTTTTTGTCCTCCAATAATCTGTATCGCCGTTGAAAAATCATAATCGGTCGACCTCTATACAGTACAGAGGGGTTGTCTAGACTGTTTTCACAGTATTACTTTGACCACCAGATGACAGAAAGAACAGTATATCAGTGGAGGGGAGCACAGTAACAGGAGACTCTATCAGCAGGACAGTAACAGGAGACTCTATCAGCTAGACAGTAACAGTATGTTAGTGGAGGGGAGGACAGTAACAGTATGTTAGTGGAGGGGAGGACAGTAACAGGAGACTCTATCAGCTGAACATACCAGTATGTTAGTGGAGGGGAGGACAGTAACAGGAGACTCTATCAGCTGAACATAACAGGAGACTCTATCAGCTGAACATACCAGTATGTTAGTGGAGGGGAGGACAGTAACAGTATGTTAGTGGAGGGGAGGACAGTAACAGGAGACTCTATCAGCTGGACATACCAGTATGTTAGTGGAGGGGAGGACAGTAACAGGAGACTCTATCAGCTGAACATAACAGGAGACTCTATCAGCTGAACATACCAGTATGTTAGTGGAGGGGAGGACAGTAACAGTATGTTAGTGGAGGGGAGGACAGTAACAGGAGACTCTATCAGCTGAACATAACAGGAGACTATCAGCTGGACAGTAACAGGAGACTCTATCAGCTGGACATACCAGTATGTTAGTGGAGGGGAGGACAGTAACAGGAGACTCTATCAGCTGAACATAACAGGAGACTCTATCAGCTGGACATACCAGTATGTTAGTATCAGCTGGACATACCAGTATGTTAGTGGAGGGGAGGACAGTAACAGGAGACTCTATCAGCTGAACATAACAGGAGACTATCAGCTGGACAGTAACAGGAGACTCTATCAGATGGACATACCAGTATGTTAGTGGAGCCGAGGACAGTAACAGGAGACTCTATCAGCTGAACATACCAGTATGTTAGTGGAGGGGAGGACAGTAACAGGAGACTCTATCAGCTGAACATACCAGTATGTTAGTGGAGCAGAGGACAGTAACAGGAGACTCTATCAGCTGGACATACCAGTATGTTAGTGGAGGGGAGGACAGTAACAGGAGACTCAATCAGCTGAACATACCAGTATGTTAGTGGAGGGGAGGACAGTAACAGGAGACTCTATCAGCTGGACATACCAGTATGTTAGTGGAGGGGAGGACAGTAACAGTATGTTAGTGGAGGGGAGGACAGTAACAGGAGACTCTATCAGCTGAACATACCAGTATGTTAGTGGAGGGGAGGACAGTAACAGGAGACTCTATCAGCTGAACATACCAGTATGTTAGTGGAGGGGAGGACAGTAACAGTATGTTAGTGGAGGGGAGGACAGTAACAGGAGACTCTATCAGCTGAACATACCAGTATGTTAGTGGAGGGGAGGACAGTAACAGGAGACTCTATCAGCTGGACATACCAGTATGTTAGTGGAGGGGAGGACAGTAACAGGAGACTCTATCAGCTGGACATACCAGTATGTTAGTGGAGGGGAGGACAGTAACAGGAGACTCTATCAGCTGAACATAACAGGAGACTATCAGCTGGACAGTAACAGGAGACTCTATCAGCTGGACATACCAGTATGTTAGTGGAGCAGAGGACAGTAACAGGAGACTCTATCAGCTGAACATACCAGTATGTTAGTGGAGGGGAGGACAGTAACAGGAGACTCTATCAGCTGAACATACCAGTATGTTAGTGGAGCAGAGGACAGTAACAGGAGACTCTATCAGCTGAACATACCAGTATGTTAGTGGAGGGGAGGACAGTAACAGGAGACTCTATCAGCTGAACATTCCAGTATGTTAGTGGAGGGGAGGACAGTAACAGGAGACTCTATCAGCTGGACATACCAGTATGTTAGTGGAGGGGAGGACAGTAACAGTATGTTAGTGGAGGGGAGGACAGTAACAGGAGACTCTATCAGCTGAACATACCAGTATGTTAGTGGAGGGGAGGACAGTAACAGTATGTTAGTGGAGGGGAGGACAGTAACAGGAGACTCTATCAGCTGAACATACCAGTATGTTAGTGGAGGGGAGGACAGTAACAGTATGTTAGTGGAGGGGAGGACAGTAACAGGAGACTCTATCAGCTGAACATACCAGTATGTTAGTGGAGGGGAGGACAGTAACAGGAGACTCTACTGTGGTGTGTGTGTCATTATCCTCCTCCCTCTTTATGAGGTTGGGGAATAAGAAAATATCTGAAAGGCTTGTGGGTTTTTGGTGACGGAATTACAAGGCAATGTTTCTTAAACTTACAGAAGGCAAATCATTTCTCCCAAACTAAATATAAGTGCTGATATTAGTTGGCACTCCTTTTCCATCTGTTTAACAAGAAATTAAAGCCTAGGATGGAACATGGTTGATTCTACATGTTATAATATGAACCTGGATCATCATAATGATTCTACATGTTATAATATGAACCTGGATCATCATAATGATTCTACATGTTATAGTATGAACCTGGATCATCATAATGATTCTACATGTTATAGTATGAACCTGGATCATCATAATGATTCTACATGTTATAGTATGAACCTGGATCATCATAATGATTCTACATGTTATAGTATGAACCTGGATCATCATAATGATTCTACATGTTATAGTATGAACCTGGATCATCATAATGATTCTACATGTTATAGTATGAACCTGGATCATCATAATGATTCTACATGTTATAATATGAACCTGGATCATCATAATGATTCTACATGTTATAATATGAACCTGGATCATCATAATGATTCTACATGTTATAGTATGAACCTGGATCATCATAATGATTCTACATGTTATAGTATGAACCTGGATCACCATAATGATTCTACATGTTATAGTATGAACCTGGATCATCATAATGATTCTACATGTTATAGTATGAACCTGGATCATCATAATGATTCTACATGTTATAGTATGAACCTGGATCATCATAATGATTCTACATGTTATAGTATGAACCTGGATCATCATAATGATTCTACATGTTATAGTATGAACCTGGATCATCATAATGATTCTACATGTTATAGTATGAACCTGGATCATCATAATGATTCTACATGTTATAGTATGAACCTGGATCATCATAATGATTCTACATGTTATAGTATGAACCTGGATCATCATAATGATTCTACATGTTATAGTATGAACCTGGATCATCATAATGATTCTACATGTTATAGTATGAACCTGGATCATCATAATGATTCTACATGTTATAGTATGAACCTGGATCATCATAATGATTCTACATGTTATAGTATGAACCTGGATCATCATAATGATTCTACATGTTATAGTATGAACTTGGATCATCATAATGATTCTACATTTATAGTATGAACCTGGATCATCATAATGATTCTACATGTTATAGTATGAACCTGGATCATCATAATGATTCTACATGTTATAGTATGAACCTGGATCATCATAATGATTCTACATGTTATAGTATGAACCTGGATCATCATAATGATTCTACATGTTATAGTATGAACCTGGATCATCATAATGATTCTACATGTTATAGTATGAACCTGGATCATCATAATGATTCTACATGTTATAGTATGAACCTGGATCATCATAATGATTCTACATGTTATAGTATGAACCTGGATCATCATAATGATTCTACATGTTATAGTATGAACCTGGATCATCATAATGATTCTACATGTTATAGTATGAACCTGGATCATCATAATGATTCTACATGTTATAGTATGAACCTGGATCATCATAATGATTCTACATGTTATAGTATGAACCTGGATCCATCCTAATGATTCTACATGTTATAGTATGAACCTGGATCATCATAATGATTCTACATGTTATAGTATGAACCTGGATCATCATAATGATTCTACATGTTATAGTATGAACCTGGATCATCATAATGATTCTACATGTTATAGTATGAACCTGGATCATCATAATGATTCTACATGTTATAGTATGAACCTGGATCATCATAATGATTCTACATGTTATAGTATGAACCTGGATCATCATAATGATTCTACATGTTATAGTATGAACCTGGATCATCATAATGATTCTACATGTTATAGTATGAACCTGGATCATCATAATGATTCTACATGTTATAGTATGAACCTGGATCATCATAATGATTCTACATGTTATAGTATGAACCTGGATCATCATAATGATTCTACATGTTATAGTATGAACCTGGATCATCATAATGATTCTACATGTTATAGTATGAACCTGGATCATCATAATGATTCTACATGTTATAGTATGAACCTGGATCATCATAATGATTCTACATGTTATAGTATGAACCTGGATCATCATAATGATTCTACATGTTATAGTATGAACCTGGATCATCATAATGATTCTACATGTTATAGTATGAACCTGGATCATCATAATGATTCTACATGTTATAGTATGAACCTGGATCATCAGAATGATTCTACATGTTATAATATGAACCTGGATCATCATAATGATTCTACATGTTATAGTATGAACCTGGATCATCATAATGATTCTACATGTTATAGTATGAACCTGGATCATCATAATGATTCTACATGTTATAGTATGAACCTGGATCATCATAATGATTCTACATGTTATAGTATGAACCTGGATCATCATAATGATTCTACATGTTATAGTATGAACCTGGATCATCATAATGATTCTACATGTTATAATATGAACCTGGATCATCATAATGATTCTACATGTTATAGTATGAACCTGGATCATCATAATGATTCTACATGTTATAGTATGAACCTGGATCATCATAATGATTCTACATTTATAGTATGAACCTGGATCCATCCTAATGATTCTACATGTTATAGTATGAACCTGGATCATCATAATGATTCTACATTTATAGTATGCGTCCCCGTACAGAACTGTCCTCGTCCACGTACAGTACTGTCCTCGTCCACGTACAGAACTGTCCGCGTCCACGTACAGAACTTTCCGCGTCCCCGTACAGAACTGTCCGCGTCATATATGCCTTCATTTCTAAACAGTATAGACTCTTAGCTTTCATTTGACATCCGATTTGACATGCACCTATGAACTTCACATGTTGGTGCTGTCATGACGTGGCCCTTTCTGGGTGTAGACTGTGATTTTCCTTCTCTCACGCTCTCCTACACCCAGGTTATGTTATCTCAGGTCGTAATATCCTGGCGGAGACTATCTCCCCCTTTTCATGCTTAGAAGGGCCAGAGAGTGAGCAAAAGAATTCACGTGCCCAAACTCCTAAATCCCCAAAATGGGAAAATGAAACTATATGTCCACTTGTGAGAATGTGGGAAGGGTCCGTGGACACTTAAGGGACAGTTATGTCGAGTGTGTTTCATTTGGTGATCTCATGAAGGACAGGAAACACACAGAACTATATCTCTGAATGTGTACATTTCTCAATTATGGTGTTTGCATCTAATTATTGTATAAAATGAATGAGTAAAGATGAAACTATTTATGAAATGATGTAATGTGATGTTAACCTTTTATTTTGAGAGAATTGTATTCCCTTTAAAGTTTTACAAAAAGTCATTGGCCCACCGCTGTGAGCACAGACATGCTCTGGCGTCATGGAACCGCCTTTTCTACTGTTATGAATAAAAGCCCCTCCTAAGAAAATCCTCTTCAGACTAAGCAAACCCACAGAATGAGCTGTGATAGCGAATAGTTAAGACAACACGTACCTCGGTGTAAACTGAGGAGGCACAGGTTTGAGTACCACACTTAGAAAACTATACCACATGGGAACATTGGCTACACGGCTGGAAATGGTTCAACTCTGAGACTATCGATCCCGACAGAATAAGAACAGATCTTAGATACTAATTACTAGTCTGCAGATAGAAATGTAAACCTGGGACGAGAATAGCGACAACCGCCGAAACATCCATGAGAACATTTCCGAATGCTACTCTGACGTATCCATTCTAACCACGAAAGACTTCAGAGAAACAGAAAGAGAGAGACTCAGATGAACTCTCCAGCAGAACCGGATTCCAACAGAGAAGATCACAACGACACACTGAGCGTAAATATATATATTGATTGCAATTGTTTCCCGAATGAGTGAGCGTTCATGTGCAAAGGATTAGCATTTCAATTGTTAGGATTATCAACTGTGTGTAGTGATCCCTTTAGCCTTTCCCTCAGTCAACACCCCCTTCCCACTAACTCAGTCAACACCCCCTTCCCTGTGTCCACCAAGCCGTCATATCGGTTTAGCCCACTAGGGAACCTCCCCTATCATTTGTTAGTAACCATATCTACTGTGTGTTTATGCATTTCTGTGATTATTTAGTTAGTTAGTAAATAAATGATTAAGCCAATTGGTGTATGGATGATTTATAGTAAAGGCTGGATTCGTACAGATAACCAACAATTTACGACGTTTGGAATGAGACGAACGTGAGGTAAAGAATAATTAATTAATAAGAAGACTAATTGATCAGATATTTAAATATCTGAAGTTATATATTCAAAAAATTAGAACTTTGTAATCTGAATATTTTCCGTGGTGCCCCCGACTTCCTAGTTAATTACATTTACATGATTAGTTTAATCACGTAATAATAATTACATACAATTGATTTGATAAAATAAGCCTTCACCTTAATGATGCCAGACACAACAGTGCTCATGGGTCCTTTTACATGGAAATGTCCATATGAATCATATGTCATTCTGCCTATTCAGCCTCAATCTCTCCAAGCCTCAAGCCTCTCCTCTCTCCAACAGTATGTCCTTCGTCTAGCCTTTTTCTTTCCTAGTATGTCTTACTTAGTGGCAAGAATACTGAATACTGATACCTTTAAATGAATCAATAAGAATACTGAATACTGATACCTTTAAATTAATCAATAAGAATACTGAATACTGATACCTTTAAATGAATCAATAAGAATACTGAACACTGATACCTTTAAATGAATCAATAAGAATACTGAACACTGATACCTTTAAATGAATCAATAAGAATACTGAACACAGATACCTTTAAATGAATCAATAAGGCTACTGAATACAGATACCTTTAAATGAATCAATAAGAATACTGAACACAGATACCTTTAAATGAATCAATAAGGCTACTGAATACAGATACCTTTACATTAATCAATAAGGCTACTGAATACAGATATATTTACATTAATCAATAAGGCTACTGAATACAGATATCTTTACATTAATTAAATGTATTAATAAGTGAGATGCATAATTATTGGTGATTACTGTACAAATCGTTTAAATGAGAAGCTGCACAAAGTGAGATGATTTTCTATATTTTCCAGGCATCTGATAGTATTTTCTACAGTAGAGGCTTTACTTGGTAGAAAACATAGTCTATTGAATAGCCTATAGATACATTTGAATATATCAATCACTTTGATCCATAATTATCCCCTTATTGATTAGTCACGTAGTCACATTAAGGTAGTTTATATGCAGAAACATAGCCTAATAGAAACGTGCGAAATTATCTACCCCACTTTGAACCGTTTTCCACAGTCTTCTATTAAATACCCATTGGATGGGAACCTACAATACACTTTCAGTCTTTTCTCAATGGGAACGGGATGAAATTCATTCTGCAGAACACAAGAGGGTGATTTGACTGGGAAGAAAATGTACTTTGAACTTGCTTGGGAGGGTTGTAGGAGTAGGGCTACATTAACTACCGCACAATAATTATACTGAATTTATTTCTGTGATCTCTCAATCTGTATCATAGTTAGAAAACAGCTAGGGGAGAGTGACTTCTCCAGCCCAGCAAATTAAAGCGCACTGTCTAGCTATAACGTTACAATTGAAGATAGGTCTCGCATTTTGTATAAGGTAGCTGTCCAGTTCCCCGAGAATCTAAATGAAGTGGCAGAGCTCACCTCGTCAGGCTCCGCTCAAGCCATCTGGTTGTCACCATGGAGAATTAGAAGACAGTTGACAGTTCACTTCTGTCGCCTCTTTTGGTGAGGCTACAACAATATTAAAAAGTAACATGTGTGTGACTGTGAAGTCCTTACCTTGTGCTGCTACGTGGTGGAAACACGTCGCTGACATCAGAATCCAACAGGAGAGCCACTTCAGTCCCACCGAACCGCCGAGCACCGTCCCTGTCGGCATCCCCGGTATCCCCGTCAAGTCAGCAGAGCGGGGTCGCCGTTTTGGTAACATGTTGCTTGGCAGCCACACACAGCCTCCGGTGAGAGCGAGCGAGTCGGTCCTGCCTCCTAGTCCAGCGACTCCTACTAGTCCTGTTTGGAAGAAGTCTATCGCTCACCGATGTGAATGAGTAAACAGGAGAGGAGAGCTGGTCCGTGAGCGAGGAGAGCGTGGGGCAGCAGGCGTGCCTTGTGTTGCATGTAGTGGTATAGAACTGGAGCCCCGTGGATAAATCCCGCATGAGCTTGCTAGGCGGAGTCAATTGAAACACTGTTTAATTCCAAATCTATGGAGGGTGTGTGAACATTGAAATCAAATCACTGTACTGAAAATTGTGAATTATAATTAAAAACCTACATCGGAAATAGGCGGGAGTTACAAACAATCATCCGATGACCAGGTTATCACCACAATTAAATAACACTTACATTTAGGCTTTAGTGGGTTTGACAAATGATCAAAAACTATTATTAAATAATTCCATGACTGAATAGCGTTGCGCTATTTATGCTGCCCCAAATTGCATTACACAATCTCCAAAAACATGGCCAACAAGTCGCCGAGGGAACAAAAAATGATAAGCCACGTTATGTTAAACCTGAATATCAAGTGAACGCCTATGTGTTTCGGATAGGCTACGTGCGTTTTTCTCAGTTTTTAAACGGTTCATTTTGAAGTAATTTGATAGATATATGTAAACATTATAATAATGGGAAGAGCTCATAACCTACAAAAATATGGGGCATCCTCTTCCCGTCTTCCTAGACGGATTGAACTCGATGAACACGCACAGTGAATTGATCAACTCTGTCAAATCAAGTGGCTTTTGAGCAGAATAACCGCCACAATTTTCATTCAAGGCCGTTCTAGGCCTTCATATTTTATAGCTGTAGGCCTACGTCTACGTCCAATGGTTTAAAATATATTGATTGTCCACTCGGCCACTCCACTTCATTCAAGTTGTTATGTACCAATTATGAGGTCCTCTCTGTGCGTTCATTGCGCACAGTGCGGCAAGCGATGGAAGATGCAGTGCACTGTCGAATAGTGCCACCATGCGGCACGAAACGGCACGGCATCTATTGGTGAGTGTTGATTCATCGGTGGAACCAACCGTAGGTAGCATCTTTCCCGAAGCTTCAATCAAAATGAAAACATGCTGATGTAACGCGCCATTTAGAGGTTTCGGAGAGTGGAACATCAGCTATAGAAAAGACAAGACTTGGATAGAGACAGCGCCCACATGAAAAAATATTATAGTATACTATGGTACAAATGCTATAGTATTCATTGTAGTGTTTTTGCCGATTTTAATGTAGTATAATTCACTGTATTGTTTTTGCGGAAAAACACTTCAGAAAATACTGTAGTATTTCCTGTAGTGTTTTTGTGGACATTAGAGTCGTATTATTTACTATAGTGTTTTTGTTTTATCATCTTTGATATAGCAATGGAGGGTTTCTCCTTGAGGAAACCTATTGGACAAAATACGCAAAGAGCAAATGGTCCATTACCTGTAGGTAGATAGGACTGGGGTCGGAACATACAGTTTAGAGCTTCTACTCTTTTCTATAAACTGTAGGGAACACTATATAGGGTCTAAACATGGCATGTAGGTTTCTCACATGGCACAAAATGGGATATGGGCAGGGTATATGCACATTAAGTACTGTAGTTTAATATACTATAGCAATTACTGTAGTGTTTTTGCAGACATTACTGTAGTTTTTACTGTAGTGTTATTGCAGACATTACTGTAATTTTTACTGGAGCGATTTTGCAGACATTACTGTGGTTTTTACTGTAGTGTTTTTGCAGACATTACTGTAGTTTTTACTGTAGTGTTTTTGCAGACATTACTGTAGTTTTTACTGTAGTGGTTTTGCAGACATTACTGTAGTTTTCACTGTAGTGATTTTGCAGACATTACTGTAGTTTTCACTGTAGTGTTTTTGCAGACATTACTGTCGTTTCTTCTGTGTTTTTGCCTGTAGTGTTTACTATAGTAGTATACAGTATCATACAACAACATTCTATAGTAAATACTACACATTATCGAGGGATACTACAGTGTGTATTATAGTATTCTTCAGTATACTACAGTTTACTACATAATTCTATAGTAAGTCCTGTAGTCATCTATAGTAAATACTACACATTATCGAGGGATACTACAGTGTGTATTATGGTATTCTTCAGTATACTACAGTTTACTACATAATTCTATAGTAAGTCCTGTAGTCATCTATAGTAAATACTACACATTATCGAGGGATACTACAGTGTGTATTATAGTATTCTTCAGTATACTACAGTTTACTACATAATTCTATAGTAAGTCCTGTAGTCATCTATAGTAAATACTACACATTATCGAGGGATACTACAGTGTGTATTATAGTATTCTTCAGTATACTACAGTTTACTACATAATTCTATAGTAATCTGTAATATCTTTTCATGTGGTGTAAATAGAGCTACGCAGGACTTGACTTTATTCTGGGACAGGCATCCACCGTCACCTACCGTCAACCACCATCACCTACCGTCAACCACCGTCAACTACAGTCAACCACCGTCACCTACCGTCAACCACCGTCAACTACAGTCAACCACCGTCACCTACCGTCACCTACCGTCACCTACCGTCACCTACCGTCAACCACCGTCACCTACCGTCACCTACCGTCACCTACCGTCAACCACCGTCCCCTACCGTCACCTACCGTCACCTACCGTCACCTACCGTCACCTACCGTCACCTACCGTCAACCACCATCAACCACTATCAACCACTATCAACCACCGTCTCGATCAGTTCACGTGACAGAAGGGAATTTATTAACAAACCAGATATTACTAATCAATGGTCATCAGGTCCAATTTCCACTCTGACACAAGTTTGATGTAAATATTGACTTGAGGAAAATATAAACTCAGTGAGTTGTGTGGTCTGTGAATGTCAAAATGAATCAGCATGATTGCATCAGCATCGGAAATACAAGAAACTACCTCTCACAAAATGCTCATATCCTACCAGGAAATCACAGATCAAAGCTCATGTGATCAGATGATAGAAGCATATAAGGCTGAGTGGTGAGTTATCCTTTACTTCCTCCTTCATAACAACAGGGAGATGCAATGTACTCTCCCTCATCTTCTCTATCTCTCCATCCTCCCCATCTCTCTCCCTCCTCTCCTCTATCTCTCCTTCCTCCCCATCTCTCTCCCTCCTCTCCTCTATCTCTCCTTCCTCCCCATCTCTCTCCCTCCTCTTCCCTATCTCTCCTTCCTCCCCATCTCTCTCCCTCCTCTCCTCTATCTCTCCTTCCTCCCCATCTCTCTCCCTCCTCTCCTCTATCTCTCCTTCCTCCCCATCTCTCTCCCTCCTCTTCCCTATCTCTCCTTCCTCCCCATCTCTCTCCCTCCTCTTCTGTATCTCTCCTTCCTCCCCATCTCTCTCCCTCCTCTTCCCTATCTCTCCTTCCTCCCCATCTCCCTCCCTCCTCTCCTCTATCTCTCCTTCCTCCCCATCTCTCTCCCTCCTCTTCTGTATCTCTCCTTCCTCCCCATCTCCCTCCCTCCTCTTCCCTATCTCTCCTTCCTCCCCATCTCTCTCCCTCCTCTTCTGTATCTCTCCTTCCTCCCCATCTCTCTCCATCCTAGCCTCTATCTCTCCTTCCTCTCCCTCCTCGCCTCTATCTCTCCTTCCTCCCCATCTCTCTCCCTCCTCTTCTCTATCTCTCCTTCCTCCCCATCTCTCTCCCTCCTCTCCTCTATCTCTCCTTCCTCCCCATCTCTCTCCCTCCTCTCCTCTATCTCTCCTTCCTCCCCATCTCTCTCCATCCTCTCCTCTATCTCTCCTTCCTCCCCATCTCTCTCCATCCTCTCCTCTATCTCTCCTTCCTCCCCATCTCTCTCCATCCTCTCCTCTATCTCTCCTTCCTCCCCATCTCTCTCCCTCCTCTTCTCTATCTATCCTTCCTCCCCATCTCTCTCCCTCCTCTTCTGTATCTCTCCTTCCTCCCCATCTCTCTCCCTCCTCTTCTGTATCTCTCCTTCCTCCCCATCTCTCTCCCTCCTCTTCTCTATCTCTCCTTCCTCCCCATCTCTCTCCCTCCTCTTCTCTATCTCTCCTTCCTCCCCATCTCTCTCCCTCCTCTTCCCTATCTCTCCTTCCTCCCCATCTCTCTCCCTCCTCTTCTCTATCTCTCCTTCCTCCCCATCTCCCTCCCTCCTCTTCCCTATCTCTCCTTCCTCCCCATCTCTCTCCCTCCTCTTCTCTATCTCTCCTTCCTCCCCATCTCTCTCCCTCCTCTCCTCTATCTCTCCTTCCTCCCCATCTCTCTCCCTCCTCTCCTCTATCTCTCCTTCCTCCCCATCTCTCTCCATCCTCTCCTCTCTCTCCCTCCTCCCCATCTCTCTCCATCCTCTCCTCTATCTCTTCATCTCTCCATCCTCTAGCTCTTCTTCCTCCCCATCTCTCTACATCATATCCTCTATCTCTCCTTCCTCCCAATTTCTCAACATCCTCTATCTCTCCTTCCTCCCCTATCGCTCTCCATCCTCTCCTCTATCTCTCCTTCCTCCCCCATCTCTCTCCTTCCTCTCCTCTATCTCACCTTCCTCCCCATCTCTCTCCATCCTCTCCTCTAGCTCTCCTTCCTCCCCATCTCTCTCCATCCTCTCCTCTATCTCTCCTTCCTCCCCTATCGCTCTCCATCCTCTCCTCTATCTCTCCATCCTCCCCATCTCTCTCCCTCCTCTTCTTTATCTCTCTCCATCCT
This sequence comes from Oncorhynchus kisutch, assembly GCF_002021735.2. Classification (NCBI taxonomy): domain Eukaryota; kingdom Metazoa; phylum Chordata; class Actinopteri; order Salmoniformes; family Salmonidae; genus Oncorhynchus; species Oncorhynchus kisutch. Next base: position 11,621,676 of record NW_022261983.1, read on the forward strand.
CTTCTTTATCTCTCCCTCCCCATCTCTCTCCATCCTCTCCTCTATCTCTCCTTCCACACCATCTCTCACCATCCTCTCCTCTATCTCTCCTTCCACCCCATCTCTCACCATCCTCTAACTCTCCTTCCTTCCCTCTCTCTCTCCATCCTCTCCTTTCTCTCCTTCCTCCCCAATCTCTCACCATCCTCTAACTCTCCTTCCTTCCCTCTCTCTCTCCATCCTCTCCTTTCTCTCTTTCCTCCCCAATCTCTCTCCATCCTCTCCATCTCTCCATCCTCTCCTCTATCTCTCCTTCCTTCCCATTTCTCTCCATCCTCTCCTCTATCTCTCCTTCCTTCCCATTTCTCTCCATCCTCTCCTCTATCTCTCCTTCCTCCCCATCTCTCACCATCCTCTCTCTCCTTCCTCCCCTATCGCTCTCCATCCTCTCCTCTATCTCTTCTTCCTCCCCCATATCTCTCCATCCTCTCCTCTCTCACCTTCCTCCCCATCTCTCTCAATCCTCTAGCTCTCCTTCCTTTATCTCCATCTCTTTCCGTCCTCTCCTCCTCTCTCATCTCTCTCCTTCTCTCTTCTCCTTTCTCATCTCTCTCAATGACTTACTATGTGCCTCTGAGATGTCCCCCTCCTTCCCACTCAACCCTCTACACAACCACACTCACACTCACACACACATCCACCAAGATAGCAGTGATTGTCCACTGCATGTGAATGAGACTGGAGAGCAATCTGCCGGCCTAACAGCCACATAATCAGCACAGCATTAGCAGGATGGTGTGTGAGTGAGTGTGTGTATGTGTGTGTGTGCATGCGTGCTTGTGTGCGTGTGTGTGTGCATGCGTGCTTGTGTGTGTGTGCATGTGTGTGCATGCGTGTGCATGCATGCATGTGTGTGGGTGTGTGTGTGATCCCGCTGAGTCGAGCAGGCAGGTCCACATTAGCAGACTGCTGGGAACAGGACTCAAGTATCAGCAGGTATACTGTTCTAACACACACACTCACACACACTCATACACACTCACACATTCACACACACACACTCACACACACTAACTAGGCTCACCTACTAGGTTCAGGACCAACTAGGTTCACCTAGCCACATAATAATACACACAGGCACAAACGACCTGAGACAACAGGAAAGGGTGGCCACAGCACTGAAGGGAGTGCTTGATAAAGCTTCTTCTACTTTGCCCAACGCACAAGTGGTTATCTCCACCCTGCTACCACGAAAATACTTCCACCCTGCTACCATACAGCAGGTAAACACAGGTATTTCCCGTGACAAGTGGTTATCTCCACCCTGGTACCACGAAAAGACATCCTCCCTGCTACCATACAGCAGGTAAACACAGGTATTTCCCGTGACAAGTGGTTATCTCCACCCTGCTACCACGAAAAGACATCCTCCCTGCCACCATACAGCGGGTAAACACAGGTATTTCCCGTGACTGTGCCTCAAAACCAAATGTTTTCCTGGCCCACCACTCCACCCTGGACTTGAACAGCCTTTACGATCAGGTCCACCTCTACAAGTCAGGAGTGCCCACCTTCGCCCGGACTCTAAAGGACATCGCTCTCAAACGCAGCCCCAACACTTCCAACAGGAGCAACAGATCAATAGACACTCTCCCAGACCAAACACCACGACCAACAACATTGGAAACTTTATGGAACACAAAGCCTTCCCTATCTCTTCCTGGAATATCCAAGGCCTGAGGTCATCTGCCTTTATGGAACACAAAGCCTTCACTATCTCATTCTGGAATATCCAAGGCCTGAGGTCATCTGCCTTTGGCCTAAAGAGCAGGAACCTGGAATATCCAAGGCCTGAGGTCATCTGCCTTTATGGAACACAAAGCCTTCACTATCTCATTCTGGAATATCCAAGGCCTGAGGTCATCTGCCTTTATGGAACACAAAGCCTTCACTATCTCATCCTGGAATATCCAAGGCCTGAGGTCATCTGCCTTTGGCCTAAAGAGCAGGAACCTGTAATATCCAAGGCCTGAGGTCATCTGCCTTTATGGAACACAAAGCCTTCACTATTTCATCCTGGAATATCCAAGGCCTGAGGTCATCTGCCTTTATGGAACACAAAGCCTTCACTATCTCATTCTGGAATATCCAAGGCCTGAGGTCATCTGCCTTTGGCCTAAAGAGCAGGAACCTGGAATATCCAAGGCCTGAGGTCATCTGCCTTTATGGAACACAAAGCCTTCACTATCTCATTCTGGAATATCCAAGGCCTGAGGTCATCTGCCTTTATGGAACACAAAGCCTTCACTATCTCATCCTGGAATATCCAAGGCCTGAGGTCACCTGCCTTTATGGAACACAAAGCCTTCACTATCTCATCCTGGAATATCCAAGGCCTGAGGTCATCTGCCTTTATGGAACACAAAGCCTTCACTATCTCATCCTGGAATATCCAAGGCCTGAGGTCATCTGCCTTTATGGAACACAAAGCCTTCACTATCTCATCCTGGAATATCCAAGGCCTGAGGTCATCTGCCTTTGGCCTAAAGAGCAGGAGCCTGGAATATCCAAGGCCTGAGGTCATCTGCCTTTATGGAACACAATGCCTTCATTATTTCATCCTGGAATATCCAAGGCCTGAGGTCATCTGCCTTTATGGAACACAAAGCCTTCACTATCTCATCCTGGAATATCCAAGGCCTGAGGTCATCTGCCTTTATGGAACACAAAGCCTTCACTATCTCATCCTGGAATATCCAAGGCCTGAGGTCATCTGCCTTTATGGAACACAAAGCCTTCACTATCTCATTCTGGAATATCCAAGGCCTGAGGTCATCTGCCTTTATGGAACACAAAGCCTTCACTATCTCATTCTGGAATATCCAAGGCCTGAGGTCATCTGCCTTTATGGAACACAAAGCCTTCACTATCTCATCCTGGAATATCCAAGGCCTGAGGTCATCTGCCTTTATGGAACACAAAGCCTTCACTATCTCATCCTGGAATATCCAAGGCCTGAGGTCATCTGCCTTTATGGAACACAAAGCCTTCACTATCTCATCCTGGAATATCCAAGGCCTGAGTTCATCTGCCTTTATGGAACACAAAGCCTTCACTATCTCATCCTGGAATATCCAAGGCCTGAGGTCATCTGCCTTTGGCCTAAAGAGCAGGAACCTGGACTTCAAAGAAATCAGAAATATAGACATTTCATCTTACAAGAAACCTGGTATAGAGGAGACGGACCCACTGGTTGCCCTCTAGGTTACAGAGAGCTGGTAGTCCCATCCACCACACTACCAGGTGGGTGGTATAGAGGAGACGGACCCACTGGTTGACCTCTAGGTTACAGAGAGCTGGTAGTCCCATCCACCACACTACCAGGTGTGAAACAGGGAAGGGACTCAGGGGGTATGCTAATTTGGTATACCGCAGACCTAACTCACTCCATTAAATTAATCAAAACAGGAACATTTTACATTTGGCTAGAAATTCAAAAGGAAATGATCTCAACAGAGAAAAATGTCATCCTGTGTGCTACCTATATCCCCCCACTAGAATCCCCATACTTTAATGAAGACAGCTTCTCCATCCTAGAGGGGGAAATCAATCATTTCCAGGCCCAGGGACATGTACTAGTCTGTGGCGACCTAAATGCCAGAACTGGACAAGAACCTGACATCCTCAGCACACGGGGACAAACACCTGCCTGGAGGTGACAGCATTCCCTCCCTCATATGCCCCCTTAGGCACAACTATGACAACATAACCAACCAAAACAGGTCACAACTCCAGCAGCTCTGTCGAACGCTGGGTATGTACATAGTCAATGGTAGGCTTCGAGGGGACTCCTATGGTAGGTACACATATAGCTCATCTCTTGGCAGTAGTACTGTAGATTACTTTATCACTGACCTCAACCCAGAGTCTCTCAGAGCGTTTAGTCAGCCCACTGACACCCCTATCAGACCACAGCAAAGTCACAGTCTACTTGAACAGAGCAATACTCAATCATGAGGCATCAAAGCCAAAGGATCAGAGTAACATTAAGAAATGCTATAGATGGAACGAATGCAGTTTGGAAACCTACCAAAAAACAAGGAATTCAATCCCCTTTAGACAATTTCCTGGGTAAAACGTCCCACTGTTATAGTGAAGGTGTAAACTTGGCAATAGAAAATCTTAACAGTATATTTGACCAAAAATCACACACATTTCTTCCCCCATGGCCATGGGGTGAGACAGGGATGCAGCTTAAGCCCCACCCTCTTCAACATACAGTGGGGAAAAAAAGTATTTAGTCAGCCACCAATTGTGCAAGTTCTCCCACTTAAAAAGATGGGATAGGCCTGTAATTTTCATCATAGGTACACTTCAACTAGAAAATAAAATCCAGAAAATCACATTGTAGGATTTTTTATTAATTAGCAAATTATGGTGGAAAATAATTATTTGGTCAATGGCAAAAAATACTTGAATCTGTTATAGAACCCATTGCCCTTTATGGTTGTGAGGTCTGGGGTCTGCTCACCAACCAAGAATTCAGAAAATGGGACAAACACCAAATGGAGACTCTGCATGCAGAATTCTGCAAAAACATCCTCAGTGTACAACGTAGAACACCAAATAATGCATGCAGAGCAGAATTAGGCCGATACCCGCTAATTGTCAAAATCCAGAAAAAATATGTTAAATTCTACAACCACCTAAACGGAAGCTATTCCCAAACCTTCCATAACAAAGCCATCACCTACACAGAGATGAACCTGGAGAAGGGTCCCCTAAGCAAGTTGGTCCTGGGGCTCTGTTCACAAACACACCCCACAGAGCCCCAGGACAGCAACACAATTAGATCCAAGTAAATCATGAGAAAACAAAAAGATAATTACTTACTACACATTGGAATGAATTAACAAAAAACAGAGTAAACTACAATGCTGTTTGGCCCTAAACAGAGAATACACAGTGGTAGAATACCTGACCACTGTGACTGACCCAAACTTAAAGAAAGCTTTGACCATGTACAGACTCAGTGAGCATAATCTTGCTATTGAGAAAGGCCACCGCAGGCAGACCTGGCTCTCAAGAGAAGACAGGCTATGTGTCCACTGCCCACAAAATGAGATGGTAACTGAGCTGTACTTCCTAACCTCCTGCCAAATGTAGGTCACAGAAGCAAGATGTGTGACCTGTTGCCACAAGAAACAGGCAACCAGTGAAGAACAAACACCACTGTAAATACAACCCATATTTATTTTTTATTTATTTTCCCTTTTGTACTTTAACCATTTGTACATCGTTACAACACTCAATATATACACAACACTCAATATATACACAATCCAACATTTGTCATGTCTTTATTCTTTTGGAACTTCTGTGAGTGTTATGATTACTGTTCATTTGTATTGTTTATTCCATCTATATTATCTACTTCACTTGCTTTGGCAATGTTAACTTATGTTTTCCATGCCAATAAAGCCCTTGAATTGATAGACAGACAGACAGACAGACAGACAGACAGACAGACAGACAGACAGACAGACAGACAGACAGACAGACAGACAGACAGACAGACAGACAGACAGACAGACAGACAGACAGACAGACAGACAGACAGACAGACGATAATGTTTGATTTGTATATCTAAGTCATATGTTCCCTATAACACACACACACACACACACACACACACACACACACACACACACACACACACACACACACACACACACACACACACACACACACACACACACACACACACACACACACACACACACACACACACACACACACACACACACACACACACACACACACACACACACACACACACACACACACACACACACACACACACACACACACACACACACACACACACACACACACACACACACACACACACACACACACACACTCACACACACACACACCACACACACACACACACACACACACACACCACACACACACACACACACACACACACACTCACACACACACACACACACACACACACACACACACACACACTCACACACACACACACACACACACACACACACACACACACACACACACACACACACACACACACACACACTCACACACACACACACACACACACACACACACACACACACACACACACACTCACACACACACTCACACACACACTCACACACACACTCACACACACACACACACACACACACACACACACACACTCACACACCACACACACACACACACACACACACACACTCACACACACACACACACACACACACACACACACACACACACACACACACACACCACACACACACACACACACACACACACACACACACACACACACACACACACACACACACACACACACACACACACTCACACACACACTCACACACACACTCACACACACACACACACACACACACACACACACACACTCACACACACACTCACACACACACACACACACTCACACACACACTCACACACACACACACACACACACACACTCACACACACACTCACACACACACACACACACTCACACACACACTCACACACACACACACACACACACACACTCACACACACACTCACACACACACTCACACACACACACACACACACTCACACACACACTCACACACACACACTCACACACACACACACACACACACACACACACACACACACACACTCACACACACACTCACACACACACACACTCACACACACACACACACACACACACACACACACACACTCACACACACACTCACACACACACACACACACACCATAAATGAATCCTAGTCACAGTAGGTAACTGGGCCGTGCTGTTCTATAACCAGTCAACTCCGTCAGACTACCACTGGGACTCCGTTTGGTCTAAAGTAGTGCACTACCTAGAGAATAGGGTGCCATTTGGGATGCAGGCCTTGATGTTACAGTTCTTTACACTCCCTTTGGCACTAATTTCAGAACCTTGTGATCATTTTTCAAAACTCTAGACACAAAACCTCAAAACGATCATCACTTGTTACACAGGCTGTCCATTGTTCAAAACCTTGCATTGTGCATTCATATCTTTAAAGAAACCTTGCACTTGCAGAATCATTGGTTCTAATATCAATCATTAAATCATTTATCATGAAATAACATAGGAACATACATTTAGATCACCCACACACAAGATACCGATAGTTTCACTGTTTAGTTGTTCGTACAATCATTAAATATTGTAGTACAAAATATGTGACACATGTTTCATTATGGTACTACATGTAAATACATCACTGTAAAAGGACTAGTAGAGAGAATACTACAGACACAGTGGAAGCATTGAGCAAAATCTGAAATGTATTGATGAAATACAATAAAATCACTCATAGGTTTCTCTGAATCAAAGCAAAAATAATTTGCTAGAAAAAAAGAAAAAAACTACAGTAAAACATCACTGCAGTGTTCCTCACCTGGCTTACTGTAAAACATCACTGCAGTGTTCCTCACCTGGCTTACTGTAAAACATCACTGAAGTGTTCCTCACCTGGCTTACTGTAAAACATCACTGCAGTGTTCCTCACCTGGCTTACTGTAAAACATCACTGAAGTGTTCCTCACCTGGTTTACTGTAAAACATCACTGAAGTGTTCCTCACCTGGCTTACTGTAAAACATCACTGCAGTGTTCCTCACCTGGCTTACTGTAAAACATCACTGCAGTGTTCCTCACCTGGCTTACTGTAAAACATCACTGAAGTGTTCCTCACCTGGTTTACTGTAAAACATCACTGAAGTGTTCCTCACCTGGTTTACTGTAAAACATCACTGAAGTGTTCCTCACCTGGTTTACTGTAAAACATCACTGCAGTGTTCCTCACCTGGTTTACTGTAAAACTCCACTGCAGTGTTCCTCACCTGGCTTACTGTAAAACATCACTGCAGTGTTCCTCACCTGGCTTACTGTAAAACATCACTGCAGTGTTCCTCACCTGGTTCACTGTAAAACATCACCTGCAGTGTTCCTCACCTGGTTTACTGTAAAACATCACTGCAGTGTTCCTCACCTGGCTTACTGTAAAACATCACTGCAG
>NW_022261983.1:11634771-11644771 GCF_002021735.2 Oncorhynchus kisutch
AGTGCCCTGGCCTTAGTTATCTGTGTTTTCTATTATATATCCTCAAACTATATATCCTTAGTGTCCTGGCCTTAGTTATCTGTGTTTTCTATTATATATCCTCAAACTATATATCCTTAGTGCCCTGGCCTTAGTTATCTGTGTTTTCTATTATATATCCTCAAACTATATATCCTTAGTGCCCTGGCCTTAGTTATCTGTGTTTTCTATTATATATCCTCACACTATATATCCTTAGTGTCCTGGCCTTAGTTATCTGTGTTTTCTATTATATATCCTCACACTATATATCCTTAGTGTCCTGGCCTTAGTTATCTGTGTTTTCTATTATATATCCTCAAACTATATATCCTTAGTGCCCTGGCCTTAGTTATCTGTGTTTTCTATTATATATCCTCACACTATATATCCTTAGTGTCCTGGCCTTAGTTATCTGTGTTTTCTATTATATATCCTCACACTATATATCCTTAGTGTCCTGGCCTTAGTTATCTGTGTTTTCTATTATATATCCTCACACTATATATCCTTAGTGTCCTGGCCTTAGTTATCTGTGTTTTCTATTATATATCCTCACACTATATATCCTTAGTGTCCTGGCCTTAGTTATCTGTGTTTTCTATTATATATCCTCACACTATATATCCTTAGTGTCCTGGCCTTAGTTATCTGTGTTTTCTATTATATATCCTCACACTATATATCCTTAGTGTCCTGGCCTTAGTTATCTGTGTTTTCTATTATATATCCTCACACTATATATCCTTAGTGTCCTGGCCTTAGTTATCTGTGTTTTCTATTATATATCCTCACACTATATATCCTTAGTGTCCTGGCCTTAGTTATCTGTGTTTTCTATTATATATCCTCACACTATATATCCTTAGTGTCCTGGCCTTAGTTATCTGTGTTTTCTATTATATATCCTCACACTATATATCCTTAGTGTCCTGGCCTTAGTTATCTGTGTTTTCTATTATATATCCTCACACTATATATCCTTAGTGTCCTGGCCTTAGTTATCTGTGTTTTCTATTATATATCCTCACACTATATATCCTTAGTGTCCTGGCCTTAGTTATCTGTGTTTTCTATTATATATCCTCACACTATATATCCTTAGTGTCCTGGCCTTAGTTATCTGTGTTTTCTATTATATATCCTCACACTATATATCCTTAGTGTCCTGGCCTTAGTTATCTGTGTTTTCTATTATATATCCTCAAACTATATATCCTTAGTGCCCTGGCCTTAGTTATCTGTGTTTTCTATTATATATCCTCAAACTATATATCCTTAGTGCCCTGGCCTTATTATTCTGTGTTTTCTATTATATATCCTCACACTATATATCCTTAGTGTCCTGGCCTTAGTTATCTGTGTTTTCTATTATATATCCTCACACTATATATCCTTAGTGCCCTGGCCTTAGTTATCTGTGTTTTCTATTATATATCCTCACACTATATATCCTTAGTGTCCTGGCCTTAGTTATCTGTGTTTTCTTTATTATTTTGGTTAGGCCAGGGTGTGACATGGGTGATTTATTGTGTTTTGTCTTATCTAGGGGTTTTGTAGATTTATGGGGTTGTGTTTAGTAGAGTATTCTAGGTAAGTCTATGGTTGCCTGGAGTGGTTGTCAATCAGATGCAGGTGTTTATCATTGTCTCTGATTGGGAACCATATTTAGGCAGCCATTTTCTTTGGGTGTTTTGTGGGTGGTTGTTCCTGTCTCTGTGTTTTGTGGGTGGTTGTTCCTGTCTCTGTGTTTTGTGGGTGGTTGTTCCTGTCTCTGTGTTTTGCACCAGTTAGGACTGTTTTGGGTTTTTCCACAGTTTCTTATTTTGTATAGTGTTCACGTTTTCATCTTTCATTAAAGATGTTTATAAATAACCACGCTGCATTTTGGTCCTCCTCTCCTTCCCACGAAGAAAACCGTTACACTTACATTCGAAACCTGTCATTGTGCATCCATTTTGTTTGTAGAGATCTTTCAACACACAACCGTTGATCCAAAATATAATTTAACTGAAATACAGTGCAATGAGTAACATTGTTTAAATCACCAAAACACAACCTCCTGATGTCTTCTCAATGTAGTGATTTTAACAACCAGTTCATCCAATAGCAGCAACATGGAAGATACACATTTGAAAATGGACCTCTGATGAATGTAGTATGTGACAGTACATGACCGTATATTATCCTGTTTTAACAGTAGGAAATACTTTGCACTACACATTGACTGAACATCACATTCCCATCATCTATTATCCCCATGTGTGATCACTGAAAACATCTTTCACAATGTAATCAAACGAAAGAACTGACAGAAACATTGCTTAGCAGGCACTTAGTTAGCATCTGTCTTTTGGACATAAGTTCTCATCAACATCACAGTGAATATCCTCATTGTCCATGCACCCGGGGAGCTGTGATCACATACCAACATGTGTGGACTGTTGTCAATACGGAGTGTCTGCTACGTTAATTACATAATATTGTGGTATTATGGTACGGTATTATAGTACTGTATTATAGTACTATGTTATAGTACTGTGTTATAGTACTGTGTTATAGTACGGTATTGTAGTACTGTGTTATAGTACTGTGTTATAGTACTGTGTTATAGTACTGTATTATACTACTATGTTATAGTACTGTGTTATAGTACTGTATTATAGTACGGTATTATAGTACTGTGTTATAGTACTGTGTTATAGTACTGTATTATAGTACGGTATTATAGTACTGTGTTATAGTACGGTATTATAGTACTGTATTATACTACTATGTTATAGTACTGTATTACAGTACGGTATTATAGTACTGTATTGACCAATGCACTTTTAGTAAAGCAGTGTGAACACAAGAAATTTGCTATCTAGAACCTAAAAGGGTTCTGCGGTTGCCCCCATAGGAAAACCCTTTGAAGAAGCCTTTTTGGTTCCAGGTATAACCCTTTGGGGTCAATGTAGGACCCTTTCCACAACAAAAATGGTTCTACCTGGAATCGAAAGGGTTCTACATGGAACAAAAAGTGTTCAACCTGTCCATCCTGTCTCCCTGTAGCGCTGTCTTAGGTGTCTCACAGTACGGACATTGCAATTTATTGCCCTGGCCACATCTGCAGTCCTCATGCCTCCTTGCAGCATGCCTAATGCACGTTCATGCAGATGAGCAGGGACCCTGGGCATCTTTCTTTTGGTGATTTTCAGGGTCAGTAGAAAGGCCTCTTTAGTGTCGTAAGTTTTCATAACTGTGACCTTAATTGCCTACCGTCTGTAAGCTGTTAGTGTCTTAACGACCGTTCCACAGGTGCATGTTCATTCATTGTTTATGGTTCATTGAACAAGCATGGAAAACAGTGTTTAAACCCTTTACAATGAAGATCTGTGACGTTATTTAGATTTTTACAAATTATCTATGAAAGACAGGGTTTTGAAAAAGCCCATTTCTTTTTTTGCTGAGTTTAGATTGCGGTCACAGATTTCTGATAGATGAGAGGTTTGCTAGTAGCTGAAGGGTGGGATTCAGAGATAGATGAGATTGGTTGATGGTAGACGAAAGAATGGGATACAGAGATAGATGAGAGGGGTTGATGGTAGCTGAAGGATGGGATTCAGAGATAGATGAGAGGGGTTGCTGGAAGCTGAAGGGTGGGATTCAGAGATAGATGAGAGGGGTTGCTGGTAGCTGAAGGATGGGATACAGAGATAGATGAGAGGGGTTGCTGGTAGCTGAAGGATGGGATACAGAGATAGATGAGAGGGGTTGCTGGAAGCTGAAGGGTGGGATTCAGAGATAGATGAGAGGGGTTGCTGGTAGCTGAAGGATGGGATTCAGAGATAGATGAGAGGGGTTGCTGGTAGCTGAAGGGTGGGATTTGGAGATAGATGGGAGGGGTTGTTGGTGGCTGAAGGGTGGGATTTGGAGATAGATGGGAGGGGTTGTTGGTGGCTGAAGGGTGGGATTTGGAGATAGATGGGAGGGGTTGTTGGTGGCTGAAGGGTGGGATTTGGAGATAGATGGGAGGGGTTGTTGGTGGCTGAAGGATGGGATTTGGAGATAGATGGGAGGGGTTGTTGGTGGCTGAAGGGTGGGATTTGGAGATAGATGGGAGGGGTTGTTGGTGGCTGAAGGGTGGGATTTGGAGATAGATGGGAGGGGTTGTTCGTGGCTGAAGGGTGGGATTTGGAGATAGATGGGAGGGGTTGTTGGTGGCTGAAGGATGGGATTAAAAACAAACAAAAGATAGCTTTTGTAAAATACATTGTGTCTGTACATTTATATAGTATACTATCAGCTGGAAGTAGAAGCCTAAGTGTTGTTGTCCATTAGTTGACTCCAATTAAGGGAGGGATGTTAGGGTTAGGGGAATATAATAAAGGTATATATATATATATTCATATTTGGGGGATTGGAAATGATGCAGACAATTACATGGATGTAATCTACAATCTATCTGCACTATTGAAGCTGATCCCTTAAAAAATGTAAAAAATGAATAGGATTCCCTTCTCAAAGCAAATAACACTATTTATCAGAAAATAACATGTTTCCTTTTCATTATGAGTAGATCCATCCTCTCTCCTCTGTGACAACTGGGATAAACTGCATTTGTCACACAGCCAGGAGTGGTGGGTGCTGAGTCAAGCGCAGAGAGCAGAGGAAAATGGGGGAAACCAAACTTTATTGCTGTATCCACAATTAACGCCAAAAACAACAGGCGAAGACAAAAGTGTCCAACCCAAAACTGGGCACAAACAGACAAGGAACACAACACGCAACCAACCTAGACTAACAGAAAACAAGCCTGCACAAAAGCAGGCGGGTCTAACAGGCTTAAACAGTCCTGAACCAAAACTCAAATAAGAAACAGGTGCAACCAATAAGACATAACAAACAGAAAAGGAAAAGGGGCGGCTAGTAGACCGGCGGCGACGACCGCCGAGTGCCGCCCGAACACTGCGGCCCCATCTTCCGGCAGGGCAGGCGGAGGGGCAAGTTTTGGGGCGAGAGCCAGACCCGGTCCCCCGGTGCGAACATGGGGGCCTCACTGCGGTGACGGTCAGCGCTCCTCTTCTGCCGTCTACCAGCTTGTTTAAGTGATTCCCGGACGGCTCTCCAGGTCTCCTTCGAGCGCTGCCCCCATTCCTCTATCGCAGGAGCTTCGGTCTGGCTCTGATGCCATGGGGTCAGGACCGGCTGGAAGCGCAATACGCACTGGAAAGGTGAAATGTTAGTGGAGGAGTGAATTCTGAGCCACCTCCGCACATGGGACGTACCTCGCCCATTCACCTGGCCGGTCCTGGCAATATGACCGCAGAAACCTACCCACATCCTGGTTCACTTTCTCCACCTGCCCATTACTCTCGGGGTGAAAACCCAAGGTCAGGCTGATCGAGACCCCCAGACGCTCCATAAACGCCCTCCAAACTCTGGACGTGAACTGGGGATCCCGATCAGAAACGATGTCCTCAGGAACCCCGTAGTGCCGGAAGACGTGGGTAAACAGAGCCTCCGCAGTCTGTAGGGCCGTAGGGAGACTGGACAATGGGATGAGAGGGCAGGACATAGAAAACCGATCCACAATGACCAGGATCATGGTGTTCCCCTGAGACGAGGGAAGGTCGGTGAGAAAATCCACTGACAAATGCGACCACGGCCGTTGTGGAACCGGGAGGGGCTGTAGGCAGGTGTCTAGGAACTCTGCTCTGAGCGCACATCGAGCAGGAGGAGACATAAAACCTCACGTCCTTGGTCAAAGTGGGCCACCAGTACTTCCCCCTAAGACCCCACACTGTCCTCTCAATACCAGGATGACCCGAAGAGGGTAGCGTATGGGACCATCGAATCAAACGATCACCAACAATAAGCGGCACGTACTGAACACCCGGTGGACACTGAGGAGGTGCAGGTTCCAACCGTAACGCCTGCTCGATTTCCGCGTCCACCTCCCATACCACCGGTGCTACCAGACATGAAGCTGGAAGGATGGGAGTAGGATCGATGGACCGCTCCTCGGTGTCATAGAGACGGGACAGCGCGTCGGCCTTAGTATTAAGGGAGCCTATAGGAGATCGTGAACTGAAATCTGGTAAAAAACATGGCCCACCTTGCCTGATGCGGATTCAATCTCCTCGCTGTCCTGATATACTCAGATTTACTCAGATTTACTCAGATATACAGATTGCGATGGTCAGTCCAGATGAGGAAAGGGTGCTTGGCCCCCTCAAGCCAATGCCTCCACACCTTCAGAGCTTTTACCACAGCTAACAACTCCCGGTCCCCCACGTCATAGTTCCACTCTGCCGGACCGAGATTCCTCGAAAAGAAACCCGAGCGCTGTTACAGCACGGCTCCAACCCCAGCCTCGGACGCGTCCACCTCCACCAGGAACGCCAAAGAGGGGCCCGGATGAGCCAGCACGGGAGCGCTGTGACAGCACGGCTCCAACCCCAGCCTCGGACCGTCCACCTCCACTAGGAACGCCAAAGAGGGGTCCGGATGAGCCAGCACGGGAGCGCTGTGACAGCACGGCTCCAACCCCAGCCTCGGACCGTCCACCTCCACTAGGAACGCCAAAGAGGGGTCCGGATGAGCCAGCACGGGAGCGCTGTGACAGCACGGCTCCAACCCCAGCCTCGGACGCGTCCACCTCCACTAGGAACGCCAAAGAGGGGTCCGGATGAGCCAGCACGGGAGCGTCGGTGAACAGCTCCTTCCGACGACTGAAGGCTCTGTCCACCTCCGCTGACCACCGCAAACGCGCCGGCCCTCCGCTGAGGTAATGGGAGCAGCCACCTGGACCAAAACCCCCGGTAGTAATTGGCAAACCCTAAAAAACGCTGCACCTCCTTTACCGTGGTCGGAGTCGGGCCAATTACGCATGGCTGTAACGCGGTCACACTCCATCACCACCCCAGAGGTGGAAATGCACTAACCTAGGAAGGAAATGGCTTGTTTGGAGAACACATTATTCCTGTAATAACATACTGGATATCATATTAGAGTAATGTTAACATTATATTACAATAAGGATATACATGATATTACATTAGAATAATGTATACGTGATATGCATTATTACACTCAAAACAATGCTGGGTTGTTTGGTTGACCCAACTGCTGGGTTTCAGGCGTTGGGTCACTTAGTTGGGATGTATTCTTTAAAAAGAGCAAAGTTGGGATGTTTATGCTGTGTTATTGATATATGACCCAGCAGTTCAGATCAGAAGACTGGAGATGTAGGGGCGTGGCTTTAACATAGTTGTTTTTAGCCACCTGTGAGAGTAAATGTCATTTATCTTTTCTGTTGTATAGTTATCACATGTTAAGGTTGAACATTTACATTTTTGTAGCTTCAATGAGGCTTACAGATGTGTATGAGTTCCCTAAAAACCTATGAAATCCAATTGTTGAAATAGATACCACCTTATTGTAATGTGTCATGAAAAATCTTAATATTCTAGAATAATGTGTAAAATGCTTGTCACGGTGTGACTAGGGTGGGTAATCTAGGTTGTTTTATTTCTATGTTGGCCTGGTATGGTTCCCAATCAGAGGCAGCTGTTTAGCGTTGTCTCTGATTGGGGATCATATTTAGGCAGCCATTTTCCCACTGTGTTTTGTGGGATCTTGTTTTTGTGTTGTTGCCTGTGAGCACTCGAGAACGTCACGTTTCGTTTATTCTTTATTGTTTTTTGTGCGGGTTCACTTCAATTAAAATATCAAACCGATTTCACGCTGCGCTTTGGTCTGAGTGTTATTACGACGATCGTGACCATGCTAAACTTTTAAAGGAACATTTAAATGTGCAGTTAACATGATGACGGTGGCCAATAAGATCTATCTGAAAGCCACACATCTAATAAGCCACACCTCCTGAACATAACCTAAGGATTACATTCAAAAAGACCCAGCTACGAGGTCAAACCAACATTAAAGTAAAAAACACCCAACTGATGGTTAAGTTAGCCCATGTTTGGGGAAGGCCAACAACCCAACATGCATTCACTCAATCCAACTGGCTGGGTCAAAACAACCCTGTGAATGTTCTGTCCAATATTTACCCAGTGCTGTGTTACCAAAGAAGGCAAATTGGATTGTTTTTAAGCAAGCATTTTTTTTGAGTTTACTGTATCACCCAGAGAGATAATTATCTGCACAGTCAATAACATTAGCTTGACATTAGCATAATTAATCTTTAATCCTATTATTGTGATGTAAATAACATTAAACCTCCACTGCATGAACTGTGCCTGAGGAAAAGTCTGATATAGGCAAGGGATGCTCCAAACTTCTGATGCCAAAAGCGATTAATTAACGAAGCAGGTCTTTAAGCAGAGCTATTGTCCTAGTAGTCCCCCTACCTGAGAGATGCAGACGAGTTGCTATGGTAACGGAGTCAGGTTCTATTCTTGTTGCAGGTTCTTTGTTTGTTTGTCTCTTTCTCATTCCCTGTACTCACATTCATGTATAAACACGCACAAACGGGAACGCAAATGGCTTCGCACACACACACACACACACACACACACACACACACACACACACACACACACACACACACACACACACACACACACACACACACACAGATACGTTATTATGTTTCAAGTGTTGACTGAATGAAAATTAAACACACGTTCTTTCCCCATAGTATGCTAGCTACAATGGTAACGTCAACCTAGCCTAGCCTAGCCTGCTCTGCCGTACAAGCTAGCTTGACTTGCTTTAAAGTTCAAGGAACAAGTTGAAGAAAAAGTAACTAATGAAAAACATGTCTTAAATCACCTAAAACAATATATTTATCCTTTAATGAAAAGGTCATATTTTGCAATCTCCCAAAATAATGGGATCTCTTACGAGAGACAGCCACTCCTCCATCTTGCCTTGCAAACACTACACCTGTCCTGTCAGTAGCGGGGCAAGACTCTGTGAAGATGACATACGGCGGACTGAAATACGTCACGATGTAAACGGGGCAGAAGAATATCAGGATCCCATCAATGTACTATCTAGTCTTTCCTGTTGTCTCCCGTCAATGTACTATCTAGTCTTTCCTGTTATCTAGTCTCTCCTGTTATCTCCCGTCAATCTCCCGCTCCTCTCCCATCCTCTCCTCTCTCCTCTCCTCTCTCTCCCCCTCCTCTCCCCTCCTCTGCTCTCCTCTCCTCTCCCCTCCTCTCCTCTCCCATCCTCTCCTCTCCCCTGCTCTCCTCTCCCCTGCTCTCCTCTCCTCTCCCCTGCTCTCCTCTCCTCTCCTCTCCCCTGCTCTCCTCTCCTCTAATCTCCTCTCCCCTGCTCTCCTATGCTCTCCTCTCCTCTGCTCTCCTCTCCTCTCCTCTCCCCTGCTCTCTTCTCCTCTCCCCTCTCCCATCCTCTCCCCTGCTCTCCTCTCCCCTGCTCTCCTCTCCCCTCTCCTCTCCCCTCTCCCCTCTTCTGCTCTCCTCTCCTCTCCTCTCCTCCCCTCCCATCCTCTCCTCTCCTCTCCCCTGCTCTCCTCTCCTCTCCCCTGCTCTCCTCTCCTCTCCTCTCCCCTAATCTCCTCTCCTCTCCCCTAATCTCCTCTCCTCTCCCCTGCACTCCTATGCTCTCCTCTCCTCTCCCCTGCTCTCCTCTCCTCTCCCCTGCTCTCCTATGCTCTCCTCTCCTCTCCCCTGCTCTCCTCTCCTCTCCTCTCCCCTGCTCTCTTCACCTCTCCTCTCCCCTGCTCTCTTCTCCTCTCCCCTCTCCCATCCTCTCCCCTGCTCTCCTCTCCCCTGCTCTCCTCTCCTCTCCCCTGCTCTCCTCTCCCCTCTCCTCTCCCCTCTCCCCTCTTCTGCTCTCCTCTCCTCTCCCCTCCCATCCTCTCCTCTCCTCTCCTCTGCTATCCTCTCCTCTCCTCTCCTCTCCTCTCCTCTCCTCTCCCCTAATCTCCTCTCCTCTCCCCTGCACTCCTATGCTCTCCTCTCCTCTCCTCTCCTCTCCTCTCCTCTCCTCTCCTCTCCTCTCC
>NW_022261983.1:11647271-11759771 GCF_002021735.2 Oncorhynchus kisutch
CAGGAGCTCAGTTCTCCTCATAACAGGAGCTCAGTTCTCCTTATAACAGGAGCTCAGTTCTCCTCATAACAGGAGCTCAGTTCTCCTTATAACAGGAGCTCAGTTCTCCTTATAACAGGAGCTCAGTTCTCCTCATAACAGGAGTTCAGTTCTCCTCATAACAGGAGCTCAGTTCCCCTTATAACAGGAGCTCAGTTCTCCTTATAACAGGAGCTCAGTTCTCCTTATAACAGGAGCTCAGTTCTCCTTATAACAGGAGCTCAGTTCTCCTTATAACAGGAGCTCAGTTCTCCTTATAACAGGAGCTCAGTTCTCCTTATAACAGGAGCTCAGTTCTCCTTATAACAGGAGCTCAGTTCTCCTTATAACAGGAGCTCAATTCTCCTTATAACAGGAGCTCAGTTCTCCTTATAACAGGAGCTCAGTTCTCCTTATAACAGGAGCTCAGTTCTCCTTATAACAGGAGCTCAGTTCTCCTTATAACAGGAGCTCAGTTCTCCTTATAACAGGAGCTCAGTTCTCCTTATAACAGGAGCTCAGTTCTCCTTATAACAGGAGCTCAGTTCTCCTTATAACAGGAGCTCAGTTCTCCTTATAACAGGAGCTCAGACGTTTTATAACAGGAGCTCAGACGTTTTATAAACTCATTCAAATTGGAAAACTGCTAAAGAATGTTGACGTCTGGAATACAGATATCAATAACCAGGAGGTTATCTAAAGAGATTATGATAAGGTTCTCTCTATCAGAGGGTGGACGTGTGTGTGTGTGTGGCCTCCTCATATGATATATTATATTCATGGATAGCCTTATCTCTACCAAGAAGAGGAAACTTTCCCCCCCAACAATTAATTAATGTTTTCCTGATTAGTTACATTTTAGATGTTTAATTACACCTAGGATGTGTCCCAAACACCACCCTTTTCCCTAGATAGTGCACCAGAGCCTTGGTCAAAATGTAGTGCACTACAAAGGGAACATCTGGGATACAGCCCTATTCTCCTCCATCCTCCATTCATCCATTATGCTCCTTTCAGACAAAGAACAAAGCTTGTCTCTACACCAACAACACATGGCAGATAGATGATGATGATAAACATGGTTTAATAGCAGCTGGGTCAGAACTCTATGGTTAGTCTAGTGATGATGATGATGATGATGATGATGAACATGGTTTAATAACAGCAGGGTCAGAACTCTATGGTTAGTCTAGTGATGATGATGATAAACATGGTTTAATAACAGCAGGGTCAGAACTCTATGGTTAGTCTAGTGATGATGATGATGATGAACATGGTTTAATAGCAGCTGGGTCAGAACTCTATGGTTAGTCTAGTGATGATGATGAACATGGTTTAATCAGATGAGAAGGAGAATAGTCAGAATACTTCATGTCTATTCTAATACAGTCTCATCATTTCAATGTTTGGTTCAGTCACAACAAGCTAATTAATAATCTACAATGAGATTCTACTCTATTACATTCTGCTTCTCTATTGGTCTCTTCATTCTCCCTGTGTTCGAACCAGCTCTGTCATGGTACCTCTGCTCTGTTCTACATCTCTGTATTCTCATGAGATGTTGTTGCACGTCTTACTCCGTTGTACATCAGGCCTCTGTATTTCCTTCTCCCCGTTCAGACTGTCACAGTGTGTCAACACATTTTCACACAGCGTCACACAGGGTCCAGAGACACAGGGGAGATTATAGAGATCTAGACGCAGGAGGTCTCTGCCATTTCATACTAGCTTTTCAATGAGAAAATCCTCCCTATTGCGTGTACAACAGTAGCCTCATGAATATATCTCCCCCTGTACTCTATCTCCTCCTTCCTAGTACTAGTTATATATATCTCCCCCTGTACTCTCTATCTCCTCCTTCCTAGTACTAGTTATATATATATATATATATATATCTCCCCCTGTACTCTATCTCCTCCTTCCTAGTACTAGTTATATATATATATATATCCCCTACCCTCTCTCTATATCTCCTACCTTCTCTGTCTCCAGTACTAGTTATATATAGCTCCTATCCTCTCTATCTCCAGCACTAGCTATATAACCCCTACCCTCTCTATATATCTCCTACCTTCTCTGTCTCCAGTACTAGTTATATATATCTCCTACCCTCTCTATATATCTCCTACACTCTCTATATATCTCCTACCCTCTCTATATATCTCCTACCCTCTCTATATATCTCCTACCTTCTCTGTCTCCAGTACTAGTTATATATATCTCCTACCCTCTCTATATATCTCCTACCTTCTCTGTCTCCAGTACTAGTTATATATATCTCCTACCCTCTCTATATATCTCCTACCCTCTCTATATATCTTCTACCCTCTCTATATATCTCCTACCCTCTCTATATATCTCCTACCCTCTCTATATATCTCCTACCCTCTCTATATATCTCCTACCCTCTCTATATATCTCCTACCCTCTCTATATATCTCCTACCCTCTCTATATATCTCCTACCCTCTCTATCTCCAGTACTAGATATATATATATATCTACGACCCACTCCACCATCTCCTCCTCACCAGTAGCCTGCTAGCTATGTATATTTATCTATCCATTCCTTCCCTAGCAGTTCTAGTTAATCCTCAGCATGCTTTGCTCAACTCCCTGGTGAACAACAACACCAATACCATTGAGACATGTTGACAACAAGATGAAACCAAAACAACAACAAAATCCAGCAAGCAGAAAATAATCAATAGACCTAGCTACGTTGTTCTGGTACACACACTTGAAGTCAGTAGTCTCTTAGCAGTGTAGTTTATATGGAATATGGTGCAATTTGGGACGCAACCCAGGTGTCTCTCTCAGACTGTTCATTACAGTGATTAAAACCTCCATGGTGGAAGGGTGATGTGTTGCTCTGCCACCCACACAGCTAGCAGAAGAGATAAGGGTAGAACAGACTCCCATGAACCTCCTTACAACCTAGCAGAAGAGACAAGGGTAGAACAGACTCCCATGAAGCTCCTTACAACCTAGCAGAAGAGACAGGGGTAGAACAGACTCCCATGAACCTCCCTACAACCTAGCAGAAGAGACAAGGGTAGAACAGACTCCCATGAACCTCCTTACAACCTAGCAGAAGAGACAAGGGTAGAACAGACTCCCATGAAGCTCCTTACAACCTAGCAGAAGAGACAGGGGTAGAACAGACTCCCATGAACCTCCCTACAACCTAGCAGAAGAGACAAGGGTAGAACAGACTCCCATGAACCTCCTTACAACCTAGCAGAAGAGACAAGGGTAGAATAGACCACCACGAACCTCCCTACAACCTAGCAGAAGAGACTGGGGTAGAATAGACCACCATGAACCTCCTTACAACCTAGCAGAAGAGACAGGGGTAGAATAGACCACCATGAACCTCCCTACAACACTCAGAGAACAGTGAGAGTATTAAGGCTTATATTACTGCCTCCATGGTGTTGTTCCTGTTGTCCCTGTTGTTCTTGTTGTTCCTGTTGTTCCTGTTGTCCATGTTGTTCCTGTTATTCCTGTTGTCCCTGTTGTTCCTGTTGTCCATGTTGATCTTGTTGTCCCTGTTGTTCCTGTTGTCCATGTTGTTCCTGTTGTCCATGTTGTTCCTGTTGTCCCTGTTAATATTGTTGTTCCTGTTGTCCATGTTGTTCCTGTTGTCCGTGTTGTTCCTGTTGTCCTTGTTGTTCCTGTTGTCCCTGTTGTCCCTGTTGTTCTTGTTGTCCATGTTGTTTCTGTTGTCCCTGTTGTTCTTGTTGTTCTTGTTGTTCCTGTTGTCCCTGTTGTTCTTGTTGTCCATGTTGTTCTTGTTGTCCATGTTGTTCCTGTTGTCCCTGTTGTTCTTGTTGTTCTTGTTGTTCCTGTTGTCCATGTTGTTCCTGTTGTCCCTGTTGTCCATGTTGTTCCTGTTGTCCATGTTCCTGTTGTCCATGTTCCTGTTGTCCATGTTGTTCCTGTTGTCCCTTTTTTTCCTGTTGTCCATGTTGCTCCTGTTGCCCATGTTGTTATTGTTGCCCATATTGTTCCTGTTGCCCATGTTGTTCCTGTTGCCCATATTGTTCCTGTTGCCCATGTTGTTCCTGTTGCCCATATTGTTCCTGTTGCCCATATTGTTCCTGTTGCCCATGTTGCTCCTGTTGCCCATGTTGTTATTGTTGCCCATATTGTTCCTGTTGCCCATGTTGTTCCTGTTGCCCATGTTGTTCCTGTTGCCCATGTTGTTCCTCTTGCCCATGTTGTTATTGTTGCCCATGTTGTTCCTGTTGCCCATGTTGTTCCTCTTGCCCATGTTGTTATTGTTGCCCATATTGTTCCTGTTGCCCATGTTGTTATTGTTGTCCATGTTGTTCCTGTTGCCCATGTTGTTCCTGTTGCCCATGTTGTTCCTGTTGCCCATGTTGTTCCTGTTGCCCATGTTGTTATTGTTGTCCATGTTCCTGTTGCCCATGTTGTTCCTGTTGTCCATATTGTTCCTGTTGTCCATGTTGTTCCTGTTGCCCATGTTGTTCCTGTTGCCCATGTTGTTTATGTTGTTCTTGTTGTCCATGCTCCTGTTGTCCATGTTGTTCCTGTTGCCCATGCTGCTCCTGTTGTCCATGTTGTTCCTGTTGCCCATGTTGTTCCTGTTGTCTATGTTGTTCTTGTTGTCCATGCTGTTCTTGTTGTCCATGCTCCTGTTGTCCATGTTGTTCCTGTTGTCCATGTTGTTCCTGTTGTCCATGTTGTCTCTGTTGTCCCTGTTGTCGTTCCGGATGTCTCCTTGACCTAAACCCATCCATATGCAATATGTACAGAATACTACTGCTATCTTACCTTACGTAACTACAGTAAACATGACATCTATACTGTATGTGTCTTCATTACGGCACAGAGTTTTTTCCTGGGTCAGACCATGTTGTCAGGAAATACCTCCCCGGGGCCTGGTCCTCCCCGGGCCCTAGTCCAAAATCAAAAGCAGAACATAATGGGCCTCGGTTTTAGGATATTTAACAGGTAAACAAGAGCTAATACCTTGGGAAGTTCTTGTTTTGCTGTGAAGAGACTCAAATGTACCTGATAAAAGGTGTTTACATCTCTCTGCATGGTTCTGGTCTGGACTGCATGGTTCTGGTCTGGACTGCATGGTTCTGGCCTGGACTGCATGGTTCTGGCCTGGACTGCATGGTTCTGGCCTGGACTGCATGGTTCTGGTCTGGACTGCATGGTTCTGGTCTGGACTGCATTGTTCTGGTCTGGACTGCATGGTTCTGGTCTGGACTGCATGGTTCTGGTCTGGACTGCATGGTTCTGGCCTGGACTGCATGGTTCTGGTCTGGACTGCATGGTTCTGGCCTGGACTGCATGGTTCTGGTCTGGACTGCATGGTTCTGGTCTGGACTGCATGGTTCTGGCCTGGACTGCATGGTTCTGGCCTGGACTGCTCGGTAGTAGCTCATCTGTGAGTGGTTGTTACAAAGGGTCTTCTTTAAGAATCCCTATAGAACGCTGACAGTGAAGTCTGTATAGTTCCAAAGGGTTCCTATAGAACTCTGATAGTGAGTGATGTGTGTAAAGTTCCAAAGGGTTCCTATAGAACTCTGAGAGTGATGTGTGTAAAGTTCCAAAGGGTTCCTATAGAACTCTGAGAGTGATGTGTGTAAAGTTCCAAAGGGTTCCTATAGAACTCTGAGAGTGATGTGTGTAAAGTTCCAAAGGGTTCCTATAGAACTCTGAGAGTGATGTGTGTAAAGTTCCAAAGGGTTGCTATAGAACTCTGATAGTGATGTGTGTAAAGTTCCAAAGGGTTCCTATAGAACTCTGACAGTGAGTGATGTGCGTAAAGTTCCAAAGGGTTCCTATAGAACTCTGACAGTGAGTGATGTGCGTAAAGTTCCAAAGGGTTCCTATAGAACTCTGACAGTGAGTGATGTGCGTAAAGTTCCAAAGGGTTCCTATAGAACTCTGACAGTGAGTGATGTGCGTAAAGTTCCAAAGGGTTCCTATAGAACTCTGACAGTGAGTGATGTGTGTAAAGTTCCAAAGGGTTCCTATAGAACTCTGACAGTGAGTGATGTGCGTAAAGTTCCAAAGGGTTCCTATAGAACTCTGACAGTGAGTGATGTGTGTAAAGTTCCAAAGGGTTCCTATAGAACTCTGACAGTGAGTGATGTGCGTAAAGTTCCAAAGGGTTCCTATAGAACTCTGACAGTGAGTGATGTGTGTAAAGTTCCAAAGGTTTCCTATAGAACTCTGACAGTGATGTGTGTAAAGTTCCAAAGGGTTCCTATAGAACTCTGACAGTGAGTGATGTGTGTAAAGTTCCAAAGGGTTCCTATAGAACTCTGACAGTGATGTGTGTAAAGTTCCAAATGGTTCCTATAGAACTCTGACAGTGAGTGATGTGTGTAAAGTTCCAAAGGGTTCCTATAGAACTCTGACAGTGAGTGATGTGTGTAAAGTTCCAAAGGGTTCCTATAGAACTCTGACAGTGATGTGTGTAAAGTTCCAAAGGGTTCCTATAGAACTCTGACAGTGAGTGATGTGTGTAAAGTTCCAAAGGGTTCCTATAGAACTCTGACAGTGAGTGATGTGTGTAAAGTTCCAAAGGGTTCCTATAGAACTCTGACAGTGATGTGTGTAAAGTTCCAAAGGGTTCCTATAGAACTCTGACAGTGAGTGATGTGTGTAAAGTTCCAAAGGGTTCCTATAGAACTCTGACAGTGATGTGTGTAAAGTTCCAAAGGGTTCCTATAGAACTCTGACAGTGAGTGATGTGTGTAAAGTTCCAAAGGGTTCCTATAGAACTCTGAGAGTGAGTGATGTGTGTAAAGTTCCAAAGGGTTCCTATAGAACTCTGACAGTGAGTGATGTGTGTAAAGTTCCAAAGGGTTCCTATAGAACTATGACAGTGAGTGATGTGTGTAAAGTTCCAAAGGGTTCCAAAAGGCTGTCCCCATAGAATAATATTTTTTTGTTTCCAAGTTAAACTATTTTTTGGCTCCAGGTAGAACTATTTTAGGTTCCATGTAGAACCCTCTGTGGAAAGGGTTCTACATGGAACTAAAAAGGAGTTCTACCTGGAACCAAAAAGGGTTATTCAAAGGGTTCTCCTATGGGGACAGCCGAGGAACCCTTTTAGGTTCTAGATAGCACCTTTTATTTCTACGAGTGTATGACAGACATGATTTATAGGCTGCTGTTGGCTCGTCTGCACAAAGAGATCTTAGGAGAGGTGGCGCAGCTAGAGTCTTTTGGCAGGCTGACTCCAATTTCTGTGCAAGTCTCCAAGTGTCATCAACAAATCATTTATTTGGAAGTCCTGAGTGAAAGTCTGAATTTCACATGAAGTCTGTGTGCAGTTGGTTATCTCAAGTCTGAATCGGGCCCTTGAAAAGAAGGCAGTTTAACAGTGGTAACAGGAGAGAGTAACAGAGTACGTCCCATTAATATCATCCTGATCATTCTGGTAATGATGCTTGAAACTCATTCTAGTTTCTTCAGTCTGATGTAATCACCCGTGGAATTACTAGATCATCTTTTCACGCTGGTTTGACACGTTTCATTTTCAGATTTGTCCTAAAAATGACATATTGATTTTTAGTAAAGCAACAGGTGTGCCAGGGCCTACATGTCTTCATTGAACAGCTGGGAAGACAATGTAATTCCTACAAGATGTTACAGGGATAGTGTCACGTGTGCTCCCTCTCTGGCCTCAAGGTCACCAGACTTCTCATTATGGCGCACACCTGTCACCATCGTCACGCGCACCTGCACGTCTTCAGACTCACCTGGACTCCATCACTTCCCTGTTGACCTTCCCTCTATGTCTATGTCACTCCCTTCCCCAGGCGCCATTGTTTCTGTTCCTGGGTCATGTCTGTGTGTTGTTTCATTTATTTATTAAAACACTCACTCCCTGAACTTGCTTCCCGACTCTCAGCGCACATCGTTACAGATGGACTGGGTTTGAACCAGGCTTGTCAGTGTGCCACAAGACTGTGTTAGCCTGTTGAGCTAAAGCCTCTATATTAGCTTGGAGAGCAAGGTCTTCAGATTTCACCCAAGGACAATCATCACACAACCCATATATTACCTCAGGACTAAAATACATCACGTTGTCTTTCAGAGCATTTTGAAGGTTTACTGCTAACAGAGTTGTATTTTCTAGCTCCTGCCCCCACCACCCCCACCCTAACAGAGTTGTATTGTCTAGCTCCTGCCCCCACCACCCCCCACCCTAACAGAGTTGTATTGTCTAGCTCCTGCCCCCACCACCCCCCACCCTAACAGAGTTGTATTGTCTAGCTCCTGCCCCCACCACCCCCCACCCTAACAGAGTTGTATTTTCTAGCTCCTGCCCCCACCACCCCCCACCCTAACAGAGTTGTATTTTCTAGCTCCTGCCCCCACCACCCCCCACCCTAACATAGTTGTATTTTCTAGCTCCTGCCCCCACCACCCCCCACCCTAACAGATTTGTATTTTCTAGCTCCTGCCCCCACCACCCCCCACCCTAACAGAGTTATATTTTCTAGCTCCTGCCCCCACCCCCCCCACCCTAACAGAGTTGTATTGTCTAGCTCCTGCCCCCACCACCCCCCACCCTAACAGAGTTGTATTGTCTAGCTCCTGCCCCCATCACCCCCCACCCTAACAGAGTTGTATTTTCTAGCTCCTGCCCCCACCACCCCCCACCCTAACAGAGTTGTATTTTCTAGCTCCTGCCCCCACCACCCCCCACCCTAACATAGTTGTATTTTCTAGCTCCTGCCCCCACCACCCCCCACCCTAACAGATTTGTATTTTCTAGCTCCTGCCCCCACCACCCCCCACCCTAACAGAGTTATATTTTCTAGCTCCTGCCCCCACCACCCCCCACCCTAACAGAGTTGTATTGTCTAGCTCCTGCCCCCACCACCCCCCACCCTAACAGAGTTGTATTGTCTAGCTCCTGCCCCCACCACCCCCCACCCTAACAGAGTTGTATTGTCTAGCTCCTGCCCCCACCACCCCCCACCCTAACAGAGTTGTATTTTCTAGCTCCTGCCCCCACCACCCCCACCCTAACAGAGTTGTATTGTCTAGCTCCTGCCCCCACCACCCCCCACCCTAACAGAGTTGTATTTTCTAGCTCCTGCCCCCACCACCCCCCACCCTAACAGAGTTGTATTTTCTAGCTCCTGCCCCCACCACCCCCCACCCTAACAGAGTTGTATTTTCTAGCTCCTGCCCCCACCACCCCCCACCCTAACAGAGTTGTATTTTCTAGCTCCTGCCCCCACCACCCCCCACCCTAACAGAGTTGTATTTTCTAGCTCCTGCCCCCACCACCCCCCACCCTAACAGAGTTGTATTTTCTAGCTCCTGCCCTCACCACCCCCCACCCTGTTACTACCTTGGTGTTAAAGTAACTCAAGGTTTTGAACAAAGCGAAAGCCATTACCAATTAGCCATCCTGTTCATTAGAGAGATCACTTTGTCTCGTTCTGGAGGGTACTTGTCAATTGGTTATGTTGGGAAGGAAATAAGTGGCCGTGATTATGTTTTCATACCGAGTCATTGGACAGAGACAAGTGCGGAGATTTGGGCAGAAATTCCCTCATCTTACTTGTCATCTTCAGTAGAGGTTTTAACTACTGTCTGACCATGTATTGGGCCTCATCTGTCCTACTGTCTGACCATGTATTGAGCCACATCTGTCCTACTGTCTGACCATGTATTGAGCCTCATCTGTCCTACTGTCTGTCTATGTATTGAGCCTCATCTGTCCTACTGTCTGACCATGTATTGAGCCTCATCTGTCCTACTGTCTGACCATGTATTGAGCCTCATCTGTCCTACTGTCTGACCATGTATTGAGCCTCATCTGTCCTACTGTCTGACCATGTATTGAGCCTCATCTGTCCTACTGTCTGTCTATGTATTGGGCCCTTATCTGTCCTACTCTCTGTCTATGTATTGGGCCGCATCTGTCCTACTGTCTGATCATGTATTGGGCCTCATCTGTCCTACTGTCTGACCATGTATTGGGCCTCATCTGTCCTACTGTCTGATCATGTATTGGGCCTCATCTGTCCTACTGTCTGACCATGTATTGGGCCTCATCTGTCCTACTGTCTGATCATGTATTGGGCCTCATCTGTCCTACTGTCTGATCATGTATTGGGCCTCATCTGTCCTACTGTCTGATCATGTATTGGGCCTCATCTGTCCTACTGTCTGATCATGTATTGGGCCTCATCTGTCCTACTGTCTGATCATGTATTGGGCCTTCATCTGTCCTACTGTCTGATCATGTATTGGGCCACATCTGTCCTACTGTCTGATCATGTATTGGGCCTCATCTGTCCTACTGTCTGATCATGTATTGGGCCTCATCTGTCCTACTGTCTGATCATGTATTGGGCCTTTATCTGTCCTACTGTCTGATCATGTATTGGGCCTCCATCTGTCCTACTGTCTGACCAAGTGGAAATGCAAATTGTGTAATTTCATTATGTAAAAAGGTAACTTACCTGACCATAACAGTTGAAGTGCGTCTGCAGTGAGGTGTGTTCTGGCGGCAGAGAAGTCAGGCGCAGGAGAGCGGAAACGGATTTACAACGGTGTCATTTATTACCCATAAACCACCGTCACCACAGAACAATACAATAAATGGGTCAAACAAAACCCGGTAAATACCAGCATACCGTGTATAAGCACTACAAGAAACAATTACAGACCAGGACATGGGGTGGAACAGAGGGTTAAATACACAACGTGTAATTGATGGAATTGGAACCAGGTGTGATGGAACACAAGACAAAACCAATGGAAAATGAAAGTGGATCAGCAATGGCTAGAAGGTCGGTGACTTCGACCGCGGAACGCTGCCCGAACAAGGAGAGGAACCGACTTCGGCGGAAGTCGATACAGCGTTAAAAAGAATGATTTGTTATTTCTGAGCCATCCACTCCATATTGTTGTAGTCCTCCATGGTGTTGCATTGATATACATGTATACTTAGCTCTGCCACTAGGCACCTCTCTTCTTCGTCAATGGTACGTGACCCAGTGAAAAGAACAGAGAAGTTAATCTCTCCATGTCTCACTATTTTTTCTCCTGTTTTTCAGATTGTACGCATGGTTACGTTTTCAAAATCTAGAGATGACACCTCTCTTTTTTTCTTATTCCTTCCTCGTTCTCTGTCTCCTATTCCGCTTTCCACTTCCCTCTCTCTCCCCTCTGGCTTATTCCACTTTCTCCCTCCCACCATCTCTCCTCTCGCTTATTCCGCTTTCCCCTTCCCTCTATCTCTCCTCTCGCTTATTCCACTTTCTCCCTCCCTCTATCTCTACTCTCGCTTATTCCACTTTCTCCCTCCCTCTACCTCTCCATCCTTTCTTATTCTGTCGCACACCCTCTCTTTTCACCCTCTCACTCATTCTCTCTCTCATTCCCTCTCTCTCTCCTTCCCTCTCTCTCATTCCCTCTCTCTCATTCCCTCTCTCTGTCTCTCTCTTCCCCTCTCTCTCATTCCCTCTCTCTCATTCCCTCTCTCTCATTACCTCTCTTTCTTCCTCTCTTCCTCTCTTCCTCACATTCTCTCTCTCTCTCATTTTCTCTCTCTCACTCTGTCATTCTTTCCATGTTCAAATGTCAAGTAGCAGCTGGCTTGCCATCTCAGTAGGGTCTCTGTGTTCATAAATCTGGCTAGTTCTCCACCTGTTCTCCGTGGTGTGTAAATCCTCTAGCTAATGAAACGAGCGACAGCACTGGGTCTTATTACCTTGGAAGCAAACAATGCAAACTGGCCCAAATGGGGAGGGACCAACCTGAATTTGTCCAATAAGAAACATATGTTTTTTTTTCTGTTGCAAAACATGTTGTACTAATGAATAGGACCCTGGGCTGTCTAGGCCGGCACTACATGGTGATGAATGAGCTATAGAGAAGACAAGCTCTGACTGGCTGCCAATTCATCAGGAACTGAAAATGCAGCAGAAGAGGATCCACAATCACATCTAGCGAAGCTATCGTTGTCAGTAGTATCATAGTGAGTAGTATCATAGTGAGTACTTTGATAGTAGTGTCATAGTGAGAAGTATCACAGTGAGTGCTATCATTTTGAGTAGTATCATGGTAGTATTATAGTGAGTAGTATCATAGTAAGTAGTGTCATATTGAGTAGTATCATAGTGAGTAGTATCATAGTGAGTAGTATCATAGTGAGTAGTATCATAGTGAGTAGTATCATAGTGAGTAGTATTATAGTGAGTAGTATCATAGTGAGTAGTGTCAGAGTGAGAAGTATCACAGTGAGTACTATCAGAGTGAGTAGTGTCATAGTACTATCCTAGTGAGTAATATCATAGTAGTATTATAGTGAGTAGTGTCACACCAGTATTATAGTGGGTAGTATCATAGTGAGTACTTCGATAGTAGTGCCATAGTGAGAAGTATCATAGTGGGTGCTATCATAGTGAGTAGTATCATAATAGTATTATAGGGAGTAGTATCATAGTAAGTAGTGTCATATTGAGTAGTATCATAGTGAGTAGTATCATAGTGAGCAGTATCATAGTGAGCAGTATCAGTGAGAAGTATTATAGTGAGTACTATCATAGTGAGTAGTATCATAGTAGTATTATAGTGAGTACTATCATAATTAGTAGTATCATAGTAGTATTAGTGTGAGTAGAATTCATAGTGAGTAGTATCATAGTAAGAAGTATTATAGTGAGTACTATCATAGTGAGTACTATCATAGTGAGTAGTATCATAGTGAGTAGTGTCATAGTAGTGTCAGAGTGAGAAGTATCACAGTGAGTACTAGCATAGTGAATAGTGTCAGAGTAGTATTATAGTGAGCAGTATTATAGTGAGTACTATCAGAGTGAGTAGTATCATAGTACTATCATAGTGAGTAATATCATAGTAGTATTATAGTGAGTAGTATCACACCAGTATTATAGTAAGTAGTATTACAGTGAGTACTAGCATAGTGAGTAGTACCATAGCGAGTAGTATCATGGTAGTATCATAGTGAGTAGTATCATAGTGAGTAGTGTAATAGTATTATCATAGTGAGTAGTATCATGGTAGTATCATAGTGAGTAGTACCATAGCGAGTAGTATCATAGTAGTGTTATAGTGAGTAGTAGCATAGTGAGTAATGTCATAGTGAGTAGTATCATAGTAGTGTTATAGTGAGTACTATCATAATTAGTAGTATCATAGTAGTATTAGTGTGAGTAGTGTCATAGTGAGTAGTGTCATAGTGAGTAGTGTCATAGTAAGTACTATCATAGTGAGTAGTGTAATAGGGGTATCATAGTGAGTAGTATCATAGTGAGTAGTGTGACAGTGAGTAATAGCATAGTGGTATCATAGTGAGCAGTATCATAATGAGTAGTATCATAGTGAGTAGTAGCATAGTGTTATCATAGTGAGTAGTATGATAGTAGTATCATAGTGAGTAGTGTGATAGTAGTATCATAGTGAGTAGTGTGATAGTGAGTAGTGTAATAGTAGTATCATAGTGGGTAGCATCATAGTGAGTAGTATCATAGTGAGTAGTAGCATAGTGGTATCATAGTGAGTAGTGTAATAGTAGTATCATAGTGAGTAGTAGCATAGTGGCATCATAGTGAGTAGTGTAATAGTGGTATCATAGCGAGTAGTATCATAGTGAGTAGTATCATAGTGAGTAGTAGCATAGTAGTATCATAGTGAGTAGTATCATAGTGAGTAGTGTAATAGTAGTATCATAGTGAGTAGTATGATAGTAGTAGTATCAGAGTGAGTAGTATAATAGTAGTATCATAGTGAGTAGTATAATAGTAGTAACATAGCGAGTAGTATTAGGGTGAGTAGTGTAATAGTAGCATCATAGTGAGTCATATCATAGTAGTATACTAGTGAGTAGTGTAATAGTAGTATCATAGTTAGTAGTGTAATAGTAGTATCATAGTGAGTAGTGTAATAGTAGTATCATAGTGAGTTGTATCATATTAGTATCATAGTGAGTAGTGTAATAGTAGTATCATAGTGAGTAGTATAATAGTAGTATCATAGTGAGTAGTATCATAGTAGTATCATAGTGAGTACTGTAATAGTAGCATCATAGTGAGTAGTGTCATAGTGGGTAGTATAATAGTAGTGTCATAGTGCGTAGTATCATAGTGAGTAGTGTAATAGTAGTATCATAGTGAGTAGTATCATAGTGAGTAGTGTAATAGTAGTATCATAGTGAGTAGTGTAATAGTAGTATCATGGTGAGTAGTGTAATAATATTATCATAGTGAGTAGTATCATAGTAGTATCATAGTGAGTAGTATCATAGTAGTATCATAGTGAGTAGTGTAATAGTAGTATCATACTGAGTAGTGTAATAGTAGTATCGTAGTTAGTAGTATCATAGTAGTATCATAGTGAGTAGTATCATAGTGAGTAGTATCATAGTGAGTAGTAGCATAGTAGTATCATAGTGAGTAGTATCATAGTAGTATCATGGTGATTAGTATCATAGTGAGTAGTATCATAGTGAGTAGTAGCATAGTAGTATCATAGTGAGTAGTATCATAGTGAGTAGTGTAAAAGTAGTATCATGGAGGGGTAGTATGATAGTAGTATCAGAGTGAGTAGTATAATAGTAGTATCATAGTGAGTAGTATAATAGTAGTATCATAGTGAGTAGTGTTAGGGTGAGTAGTGTAATAGTAGCATCACAGTGAGTAGTATCATAGTAGTATAATAGTGAGTAGTGTAATAGTAGTATCATAGTGAGTAGTGTAATAGTAGTATCATAGTGAGTTGTATCATATTAGTATCATAGTGAGTAGTGTAATAGTAGTATCATAGTGAGTAGTATCATAGTGAGTAGTGTAATAGTAGTATCATAGTGAGTAGTGTAATAGTAGTATCAGGGTGAGTAGTAGCATAGTGGGTAGTATCATAGTAGTATCATAGTAGTATCATAGTGAGTAGTATCATAGTGAGTAGTGTAATAGTAGTATCATAGTGAGTAGTGTAATAGTAGTATCAGGGTGAGTAGTAGCATAGTGGGTAGTATCATAGTAGTATCATAGTAGTATCATAGTGAGTAGTATCATATTGTGTAGTATCATAGTGAGTAGTATCATATTGAGTATAGTAGTATCATAGTGAGTAGTGTCATAGTAGTATCATAGTGAGTAGTATCATAGTAGTATCATAGTGAGTAGTGTAATAGTAGCATCATAGTGAGTAGTGTCATAGTGGGTAGTATAATAGTAGTGTCATAGTTCGTAGTATCATAGTGAGTAGTGTAATAGTAGTATCATAGTGAGTAGTGTAATAGTATTATGATAGTGAGTAGTATCATAGTAGTATCATAGTGAGTAGTATCATAGTAGTATCATAGTGAGTAGTGTAATAGTAGTATCATACTGAGTAGTGTAATAGTAGTATCATAGTTAGTAGTATCATAGTAGTATAATAGTGAGTAGTATCATAGTAGTATCATAGTGAGTAGTATCATAGTAGTATCATAGTGAGTAGTATCATAGCAGTATCATAGTGAGTAGTATCATAGTAGTATCATGGTGAGTAGTGTAATAGTAGTATCATACTGAGTAGTGTAATAGTAGTATCATAGTTAGTAGTATCATAGTAGTATCATAGTGAGTAGTATCATAGTAGAATCATAGTGAGTTGTATCATAGTGAGTAGTGTAATAGTAGTATCATTCTGAGTAGTGTAATAGTAGTATCATAGTGAGTAGTATCATAGTAGTATCATAGTGAGTAGTGTAATAGTAGTATCATACTGAGTAGTGTAATAGTAGTATCATAGTTAGTAGTATCATAGTAGTATCATAGTGAGTAGTATCATAGTAGTATCATAGTGAGTAGTATCATAGTAGTATCATAGTAGTATCATAGCACTATCATATTGTGTAGTATCATAGTGAGTAATATCATATTGAGTATAGTAGTATCATAGTGAGTAGTGTAATAGTAGTATCATAGTTAGTAGTATCATAGTAGTATCATAGTGAGTAGTATCATAGTAGTATCATAGTGAGTAGTATCATAGTAGTATCATAGCACTATCATATTGTGTAGTATCATAGTGAGTAATATCATATTGAGTATAGTAGTATCATAGTGAGTAGTGTAATAGTATTATCATAGTGAGTAGTGTAATAGTATTATCATAGTGCGTAGTATCATAGTAGTATCATAGTGAGTAGTATCATAGTAGTATCATAGTGAGTAGTGTAATAGTAGTATCATACTGAGTAGTGTAATAGTAGTATCATAGTGAGTAGTGTAATAGTAGTATCATAGTGAGTAGTATCATAGTGAGTAGTGTAATAGTAGTATCATAGTGAGTAGTGTAATAGTAGTATCATAGTGAGTAGTATTAGGGTGAGTAGTAGCATAGTGGGTAGTATCATAGTAGTATCATAGTGAGTTATATCATATTAGTATCATAGTGAGTAGTGTAATAGTAGTATCATAGTGAGTGGTGTAATAGTAGTATCATAGTGAGTAGTATCATAGTGAGTATTGTAATAGTAGTATCATAGTGAGTAGTGTAATAGTAGTATCATAGTGAGTAGTATTAGGGTGAGTGGTAGCATAGTGGGTAGTATCACAGTAGTATCATAGTAGTATCATAGTGAGTAGTATCATATTGTGTAGTATCACAGTGAGTAGTATCATATTGAGTATAGTAGTATCATTTTGAGTAGTGTAATAGTAGTATCATAGTGAGCAGTGTAATAGTAGTACCATAGTGAGTAGTATCATAGTAGT
Organism: Oncorhynchus kisutch; assembly: GCF_002021735.2. Classification (NCBI taxonomy): domain Eukaryota; kingdom Metazoa; phylum Chordata; class Actinopteri; order Salmoniformes; family Salmonidae; genus Oncorhynchus; species Oncorhynchus kisutch. Next base: position 11,664,037 of record NW_022261983.1, read on the forward strand.
ATCAGAGTGAGTAGTGTAATAGTAGCATCATAGTGAGTAGTGTCATAGTGGGTAGTATAATAGTAGTGTCATAGTGCGTAGTATCATAGTGAGTAGTGTAATAGTAGTATCATAGTGAGTAGTATCATAGTAGTATCATAGTAAGTAGTGTAATAGTATTTTCATAGTGGGTAGTATCATAGTAGTATCATAGTGAGTAGTATCATAGTAGTATCATAGTGAGTAGTGTAATAGTAGTATCATACTGAGTAGTGTAATAGTAGTATCATAGTGAGTAGTATCATAGTAGTATCGTAGTGAGTAGTATCATAGTAGTATCATAGTGAGTAGTATCATAGTAGTATCATAGTGAGTAGTATCATAGTAGTAAATTACTTATTTACTTGTGCTCTAACCACTAGGTGGCAGGTAACCTAGTGGTTAGAGCGTTGGGCCAGTAACCGAAAGTTAGCCTAGCGGTTAGAGCGTTGGGCCAGTAACCGAAAGTTAGCCTAGTGGTTAGAGCGTTGGGCCAGTAACTGAACGGTAGCCTAGTGGTTAGAGCGTTGGGCCAATAACTGAAAGGTAGCCTAGTGGTTAGAGCATTGGGCCAATAACTGAAAGGTAGCCTAGTGGTTAGAGCGTTGGGCCAGTAACCGAAAGTTAGCCTAGTGGTTAGAGCGTTGGGCCAGTAACTGAACGGTAGCCTAGTGGTTAGAGCATTGGACCAGTAACCGAAAGTTAGCCTAGAGCGTTGGGCCAGTAACCAGCAGGTAGCCTAGTGGTTAGAGCATTCAGCCAGTAACCAGCAGGTAGCCTTATGGTTAGAGCATTGGGCCAATAACCAGCAGGTAGCCTTGTGGTAGGAGCATTGGGCCAGTAACCGAAAGGTAGCCTAGTGGTAGGAGCATTGGGCCAATAACCAGCAGGTAGCCTTATGGTTAGAGCATTGGGCCAATAACCAGCAGGTAGCCTTATGGTTAGAGCATTGGGCCAATAACCAACAGGTAGCCTAGTGGTAGGAGCATTGGGCCAGTAACCAGCAGGTAGCCTAGTGGTTAGAGCATTGGGCCAGTAACCAGCAGGTAGCCTAGTGGTTAGAGCTTTGGGCCAGTAACCAGCAGGTAGCCTAGTGGTTAGAGCATTAGGCCAATAGCTGAAAGGTAGCCTAGTGGTAGGAGCGTTGGGCCAGTAACCAGCAGGTAAACTAGTGGTTAGAGCATTGGACCAGTAACCGAAAGGTTGCTAGATCAAATCCCCGAGCTGACAAGGTAAAAATCTGTCGTTCTGCCCCTGAACAAAGCAGTTAGCCCACTGTTCCTAGGCCGTCATTGTAAATAAGAATTTGTTAACTGACTTGCCCAGTTTAAATTTTTTTTTTTTTTTAAGGATGGTCGCATTCTTCATCGTACCACTATGGAAGTTCTGTATTTAGATCCGCCTGCTCATGTCATGAAGCAGTCGAGCTGGATAAATGTTTTTCTAAGGACAGCCGCTTTGACGTAACGTTGCAGTGAAGTGATATAAATGGATGTAATGATGCAGCCGACCACCAGACGGAGGCAAATACAAGATTATTCGACAGGGGACGTTTACATTGTCCTAGGAAGTTGTGGATGGTTGTCTTCTGACTTACAAAACGGTGGGAAATCAATAAAATATGTAATGTACATATTTTTGTAAGTAATTCTAGTGCCCTATTTCAGAGACTGTCAGCTTAAGAGGTTATTAAAAAGGATTTCTCAGAGATCAAATTCAATTTCAACTAAATAATGTTGCAGTGTCTAACTACAGAAAAGATTTCAGAACAATAAACATTATGTGAACATTATTCAAGTTATCCGTGTTCAATGACTATGTACATAGGGCAGACACTAAGGTGTGGGGTAGAGTACTGTGTGCTATTTTTGGGGGTATTTTATTAGGATCCCCATTAGCTGTTGCAAAAGCAGCAGCTACTCTTCCTGGTGTCCAACACAAAACCTGAAACATGACACAATACAGAACATTAACAGAACAGTAATAGAACAGTAATAGCCGGCTAGAACAGTGTCTCAGTTCAGGGCAGGGTACTGGGCAGAAGCTGGCTAGAACAGTGTCTCAGTTCAGGGCAGGGTACTGGGCAGAAGCTGGCTAGAACAGTGTCTCAGTTCAGGGCAGGGTACTGGGCAGAAGCTGGCTAGAACAGTGTCTCAGTTCAGGGCAGGGTACTGGGCAGAAGCTGGCTAGAACAGTGTCTCAGTTCAGGGCAGGGTACTGGGCAGAAGCTGGCTAGAACAGTGTCTCAGTTCAGGGCAGGGTACTGGGCAGAAGCTGGCTAGAACAGTGTCTCAGTTCAGGGCAGGGTACTGGGCAGAAGCTGGCTAGAACAGTGTCTCAGTTCAGGGCAGGGTACTGGGCAGAAGCTGGCTAGAACAGTGTCTCAGTTCAGGGCAGGGTACTGGGCAGAAGCTGGCTAGAACAGTGTCTCAGTTCAGGGCAGGGTACTGGGCAGAAGCTGGCTAGAACAGTGTCTCAGTTCAGGGCAGGGTACTGGGCAGAAGCTGGCTAGAACAGTGTCTCAGTTCAGGGCAGGGTACTGGGCAGAAGCTGGCTAGAACAGTGTCTCAGTTCAGGGCAGGGTACTGGGCAGAAGCTGGCTAGAACAGTGTCTCAGTTCAGGGCAGGGTACTGGGCAGAAGCTGGCTAGAACAGTGTCTCAGTTCAGGGCAGGGTACTGGGCAGAAGCTGGCTAGAATAGTGTCTCAGTTCAGGGCAGGGTACTGGGCAGAAGCTGGCTAGAACAGTGTCTCAGTTCAGGGCAGGGTACTGGGCAGAAGCTGGCTAGAATAGTGTCTCAGTTCAGGGCAGGGTACTGGGCAGAAGCTGGCTAGAACAGTGTCTCAGTTCAGGGCAGGGTACTGGGCAGAAGCTGGCTAGAATAGTGTCTCAGTTCATGGCAGGGTACTGGGCAGAAGCTGGCTAGAACAGTGTCTCAGTTCAGGGCAGGGTACTGGGCAGAAGCTGGCTAGAACAGTGTCTCAGTTCAGGGCAGGGTACTGGGCAGAAGCTGGCTAGAACAGTGTCTCAGTTCAGGGCAGGGTACTGGGCAGAAGCTGGCTAGAACAGTGTCTCAGTTCAGGGCAGGGTACTGGGCAGAAGCTGGCTAGAATAGTGTCTCAGTTCAGGGCAGGGTACTGGGCAGAAGCTGGCTAGAACAGTGTCTCAAATCAGGGCAGGGTACTGGGCAGAAGCTGGCTAGAATAGTGTCTCAGTTCAGGGCAGGGTACTGGGCAGAAGCTGGCTAGAACAGTGTCTCAGTTCAGGGCAGGGTACTGGGCAGAAGCTGGCTAGAACAGTGTCTCAGTTCAGGGCAGGGTACTGGGCAGAAGCTGGCTAGAACAGTGTCTCAGTTCAGGGCAGGGTACTGGGCAGAAGCTGGCTAGAACAGTGTCTCAGTTCAGGGCAGGGTACTGGGCAGAAGCTGGCTAGTGGTGTCTGTTTAACAGCCTGATGGCCTGGAGATTGAAGCTGTCTCTCGATCCCAGGCTTTGATGAACCTCTACTGTCTCCGCCTGCAAGATGGTAGCAGGGTGAACAGGCCTTGGCTCGAGTGACTGAGGTCCTTGATGATCTTCTTGATCTTCTTGGCCTTCCTGTGACACGGTGTGCTGTAGATGTCCAAAGTGGTGTGGGCTTGTTGCTGATTGGTTGACCCCCTTTTTTTTGGAGCTGAACCTATACATCGTGGATGTGTTTTTAACATTAGATGGTTCTAAACATGTAAACATTCAGAGCACTCCACGTGGAAAGGTTTGAGGAGAGCTGTTGACCTTGGATCGATAACGATGGGGATGGGCTTGTTGCTAATAGGTTGACACCTTTTCTTCATTGAATCTATATGTCCTCCATGTTGGTACAGTTCAGCGTGCCAAGGTGAAGTGTTACTGTAGCTTACATCCAAGACTAAGTTCTATCCAGGCAGTGAAAACAAACAAACTGTTATATGTGTTAACCAATCAATTTCTTAGTGGAATATCGATGTCTACAATGTGGTTCAATGAGAATGAAAAAGAGCTTTCTGCTGGAAGTGTACTGGAACTGCTAAGATATTACATGGTCTGATGTACTGCCTACTCTCAGTGGGCTCTGGTCTGATGTACTGCCTACTCTCAGTGTGCTCTGGTCTGATGTACTGCCTACTCCCAGTGGGCTCTGGTCTGATGTACTGCCTACTCCCAGTGGGCTCTGGTCTGATGTACTGCCTACTCTCAGTGTGCTCTGGTCTGATGTACTGCCTACTCTCAGTGGGATCTGGTCTGATGTACTGCATACTCTCAGTGTGCTCTGGTCTGATGTACTGCCTACTCTCAGTGGGCTCTGGTCTGATGTACTGCCTACTCCCAGTGGGCTCTGGTCTGATGTACTGCCTACTCTCAGTGGGCTCTGGTCTGATGTACTGCCTACTCTCAGTGGGCTCTGGTCTGATGTACTGCCTACTCTCAGTGTGCTCTGGTCTGATGTACTGCCTACTCCCAGTGGGCTCTAGTCTGATGTACTGCCTACTCCCAGTGGGCTCTGGTCTGATGTACTGCCTACTCTCAGTGTGCTCTGGTCTGATGTACTGCCTACTCTCAGTGGGATCTGGTCTGATGTACTGCATACTCTCAGTGTGCTCTGGTCTGATGTACTGCCTACTCTCAGTGGGCTCTGGTGTGATGTACTGCCTACTCCCAGTGGGCTCTGGTCTGATGTACTGCCTACTCTCAGTGGGCTCTGGTCTGATGTACTGCCTACTCTCAGTGGGCTCTGGTCTGATGTACTGCCTACTCTCAGTGTGCTCTGGTCTGATGTACTGCCTACTCCCAGTGGGCTCTAGTCTGATGTACTGCCTACTCCCAGTGGGCTCTGGTCTGATGTACTGCCTACTCTCAGTGTGCTCTGGTCGGATGTACTGCCTACTCTCAGTGGGCTCTGGTCTGATGTACTGCATACTCTCAGTGTGCTCTGGTCTGATGTACTGCCTACTCTCAGTGGGCTCTGGTCTGATGTACTGCCTACTCCCAGTGGGCTCAGGTCTGATGTACTGCCTACTCCCAGTGGGCTCTGGTCTGATGTACTGCCTACTCTCAGTGGGCTCTGGTCTGATGTACTGCCTACTCTCAGTGTGCTCTGGTCTGATGTACTGCCTACTCTCAGTGGGCTCTGGTCTGATGTACTGCCTACTCTCAGTGGGCTCTTGTCTGATGTACTGCCTACTCTCAGTGGGCTCTGGTCTGATGTACTGCCTACTCTCAGTGGGCTCTGGTCTGATGTACTGCCTACTCTCAGTGGGCTCTGGTCTGATGTACTGCCTACTCTCAGTGGGCTCTGGTCTGATGTACTGCCTACTCCCAGTGGGCTCTGGTCTGATGTACTGCCTACTCCCAGTGGGCTCTGGTCTGATGTACTGCCTACTCCCAGTGGGCTCTGGTCTGATGTACTGCCTACTCCCAGTGGGATCTGGTCTGATGTACTGCCTACTCTCAGTGGGCTCTGGTCTGATGTACTGCCTACTCTCAGTGGGCTCTGGTCTGATGTACTGCCTACTCTCAGTGGGCTCTGGTCTGATGTACTGCCTACTCTCAGTGGGCTCTGGTCTGATGTACTGCCTACTCTCAGTGGGCTCTGGTCTGATGTACTGCCTACTCTCAGTGGGCTCTGGTCTGATGTACTGCCTACTCTCAGTGGGCTCTGGTCTGATGTACTGCCTACTCTCAGTGTGCTCTGGTCTGATGTACTGCCTACTCTCAGTGGGCTCTGGTCTGATGTACTGCCTACTCTCAGTGTGCTCTGGTCTGATGTACTGCCTACTCTCAGTGTGCTCTGGTCTGATGTACTGCCTACTCTCAGTGTGCTCTGGTCTGATGTACTGCCTACTCTCAGTGGGCTCTGGTCTGATGTACTGCCTACTCTCAGTGTGCTCTGGTCTGATGTACTGCCTACTCTCAGTGGGCTCTGGTCTGATGTACTGCCTACTCTCTATATGTTTGATGTACTGCCTACTCTCTGATGTACTGCCTACTCTCTCATGTACTGCCTACTCTCTGATGTACTGCCTACTCTCTCATGTACTGCCTACTCTCTCATGTACTGCCTACTCTCTGATGTACTGCCTACTCTCTGATGTACTGCCTACTCTCTCATGTACTGCCTACTCTCTATGTGTCTGATGTACTGCCTAGTCTCTGATGTACTGCCTACTCTCTATGTGTCTGATGTACTGCCTACTCTCTATGAGTCTGATGTACTGCCTACTCTCTGATGTACTGCCTACTCTCTGATGTACTGCCTACTCTCTGATGTACTGCCTACTCTCTATGTGTCTGATGTACTGCCTACTCTCTGATGTACTGCCTGCTCTCTATGTGTCTGATGTACTGCCTACTCTCTGATGTACTGCCTACTCTCTATGTGTCTGATGTACTGCCTACTCTCTGATGTACTGCCTACTCTCTATGTGTGCAGTGAAATGTGTTGTTTTACAGCGTCAGCCATAGTTCGACACAATCCCCTGGAGCAAATTAAGGTTAAGTCATTCAATCAATTAAATGCATTCATACATCCCTTCTTGCATCAGCAGATGTCACAACAGGGCTATACAGAAATCCAGCCTAATGACCCAAAGAGCAAGCAAGCAATGCTGACGTAGAAGCACGGTGGCTAGGTGCCTTGCTCAAGGGCACATTGTCAGATTTTCTTCACCTTGTCGGCTCGGGTATTAAAACCAGCAAACTTTCAGTTACTTACCCGATGCTCGAACCGCTAGGCTACTGTTAATGGAATTTATATGTTTAAATGATTGATTAGAATATTCCACCCTGAAACCACCAATTGTATGAAATTGATTAGAATCATGAGATTATTCTGATGATGTGTGTAGTTTTAGAAGGTAGTATTATATATCTGTGAGTGTAGTTTTAGTCAGAATTAGGGTAAAACAATATATCTGGACAATATGTCTTTACAGTATCTTAAACACAGACTGTCTGAGCAAAATTCGGTGCCGACCTGGCTAGAGATTTGGGAGAGGACAGGGAGTACGTCTCAAGGTCCCAAGGTCTCCCTAATCTCTGTCGGCTGGGTAGTGATACAGTATGTGCATAGGATACCTACTGTTTGTGTGGTAGTATGTGCGTAGGATACCTACTGTTTGTGTGGTAGTATGTGCGTAGGATACCTACTGTTTGTGTGGTAGTATGTGTGTAGGATACCTACTGTTTGTGTGGTAGTATGTGTGTAGGATACCTACTGTTTGTGTGGTAGTATGTGTGTAGGATACCTACTGTTTGTGTGGTAGTATGTGTGTAGGATACCTACTGTTTGTGTGGTAGTATGTGTGTAGGATACCTACTGTTTGTGTGGTAGTATGTGTGTAGGATACCTACTGTTTGTGTGGTAGTATGTGTGTAGGATACCTACTGTTTGTGTGTGAATGTAAGTGCGTAAGGAGCCAGTATAAAACAAATGGTTTTGTACAATGGACTAGCGCTCTCGTGAATAAACATTTTTGACTATCAAAGCTGGGCCTCCGTCTGTTTCATTCAACCAAATCCTGGGTTGCAGACTGAGTAGTTTAATTGAATTGGTTTATGAACATTGAGAACATAATTCTCGTAACAGCTACCTAAAAGAAAAATCCTCTGCTGACTTCTGGGATCAGGTCGAACCTCTGATGGACTACTATACCTGCGTCCGAACCTCTGATGGACTGCTATACCTGCGTCCGAACCTCTGATGGACTGCTATACCTGCGGCCGAACCTCTGATGGACTGCTATACCTGCGGCCGAACCTCTGATGGACTACTATACCTGCGTCCGAACCTCTGATGGACTGCTATACCTGCGTCCGAACCTCTGATGGACTGCTATACCTGCGTCCCAACCTCTGATGGACTGCTATACCTGCGGCCGAACCTCTGATGGACTACTATACCTGCGTCCGAACCTCTGATGGACTGCTATACCTGCGTCCCAACCTCTGATGGACTGCTATACCTGCGTCCGAACCTCTGATGGACTGCTATACCTGCGTCCGAACCTCTGATGGACTGCTATACCTGCGTCCGAACCTCTGATGGACTGCTATACCTGCGTCTGAACCTCTGATGGACTGCTATACCTGCGTCCGAACCTCTGATGGACTGCTATACCTGCGTCCGAACCTCTGATGGACTACTATACCTGCGGCCGAACCTCTGATGGACTACTATACCTGCGGCCGAACCTCTGATGGACTGCTATACCTGCGTCCCAAATGGTACCATATTCCCTATATAGTGCACTACCTTTAATCTGGGCTCATAGGCTCTGGTCAAAAGTAATGCACTATAAAGAGAGTAGGATACCATTTGGGCCTAGAGTAATACATATATCAACACCGCAGGTTATAGTGGGGACTAGAGTAATACATATATCAACACCGCAGGTTATAGTGGGGACTAGAGTAATACATATATCAACACCGCAGGTTATAGTGGGGCCTAGAGTAATACATATATCAACACCGCAGGTTATAGTGGGGACTAGAGTAATACATATATCAACACCGCAGGTTATAGTGGGGACTAGAGTAATACATATATCAACACCGCAGGTTATAGTGGGGACTAGAGTAATACATATATCAACACCGCAGGTTATAGTGGGGACTAGAGTAATACATATATCAACACCGCAGGTTATAGTGGGGACTAGAGTAATACATATATCAACACCGCAGGTTATAGTGGGGACTAGAGTAATACATATATCAACACTCAGGTTATAGTGGGGACTAGAGTAATACATATATCAACACTCAGGTTATAGTGGGGACTAGAGTAATACATATATCAACACCGCAGGTTATAGTGGGGACTAGAGTAATACATATATCAACACCTCAGGTTATAGTGGGGACTAGAGTAATACATATATCAACACCGCAGGTTATAGTGGGGACTAGAGTAATACATATATCAACACCGCAGGTTATAGTGGGGACTAGAGTAATACATATATCAACACCGCAGGTTATAGTGGGGACTAGAGTAATACATATATCAACACCGCAGGTTATAGTGGGGACTAGAGTAATACATATATCAACACCGCAGGTTATTGTGGGGACTAGAGTAATACATATATCAACACCGCAGGTTATAGTGGGGACTAGAGTAATACATATATCAACACCGCAGGTTATAGTGGGGACTAGAGTAATACATATATCAACACCGCAGGTTATAGTGGGGACTAGAGTAATACATATATCAACACCGCAGGTTATAGTGGGGACTAGAGTAATACATATATCAACACCGCAGGTTATAGTGGGGACTAGAGTAATACATATATCAACACCGCAGGTTATAGTGGGGACTAGAGTAATACATATATCAACACCGCAGGTTATAGTGGGGACTAGAGTAATACATATATCAACACCGCAGGTTATAGTGGGGACTAGAGTAATACATATATCAACACCGCAGGTTATAGTGGGGACTAGAGTAATACATATATCAACACCGCAGGTTATAGTGGGGACTAGAGTAATACATATATCAACACCGCAGGTTATAGTGGGGACTAGAGTAATACATATATCAACACCGCAGGTTATAGTGGGGACTAGAGTAATACATATATCAACACCGCAGGTTATAGTGGGGACTAGAGTAATACATATATCAACACCGCAGGTTATAGTGGGGACTAGAGTAATACATATATCAACACCGCAGGTTATAGTGGGGACTAGAGTAATACATATATCAACACCGCAGGTTATAGTGGGGACTAGAGTAATACATATATCAACACCGCAGGTTATAGTGGGGACTAGAGTACTACATATATCAACACCGCAGGTTATAGTGGGGACTAGAGTAATACATATATCAACACCGCAGGTTATAGTGGGGACTAGAGTACTACATATATCAACACCGCAGGTTATAGTGGGGACTAGAGTAATACATATATCAACACCGCAGGTTATAGTGGGGACTAGAGTAATACATATATCAACACCGCAGGTTATAGTGGGGACTAGAGTAATAGATATATCAACACCGCAGGTTATAGTGGGGCCTAGAGTAATACATATATCAACACCGCAGGTTATAGTGGGGACTAGAGTAATACATATATCAACACCGCAGGTTATAGTGGGGACTAGAGTAATACATATATCAACACCGCAGGTTATAGTGGGGACTAGAGTAATACATATATCAACACCGCAGGTTATAGTGGGGACTAGAGTAATACATATATCAACACCGCAGGTTATAGTGGGGACTAGAGTACTACATATATCAACACCGCAGGTTATAGTGGGGCCTAGAGTAATACATATATCAACACCGCAGGTTATAGTGGGGACTAGAGTAATACATATATCAACACCGCAGGTTATAGTGGGGACTAGAGTAATACATATATCAACACCGCAGGTTATAGTGGGGACTAGAGTAATACATATATCAACACCGCAGGTTATAGTGGGGACTAGAGTAATACATATATCAACACCGCAGGTTATAGTGGGGACTAGAGTAATACATATATCAACACCGCAGGTTATAGTGGGGACTAGAGTACTTTATCTGTTAAAGGATACTGCTAGTCGTCCTAGATAGCATTGGGGCGGCAGGGTAGCCTAGTGGTTAGAGCGTTGGACTAGTAACCGAAACGTTTCGTTCATATCCCCGAGCTGACAAAGTACAAATCTGTCGTTCTGCCCCTGAACAGGCAGTTAACCCACTGTTCCTAGGCCGTCATTGAAAATAAGAATTTGTTCTTAACTGACTTGCCTGGTTAAATAAAGGTAAAATAAATAAATAGCAACTCCACAAAATATGGACCCTCAGCAACTGGATGTATTTTTTTAATGCATAGTGCTCTGGATTTATATATTTATATATACACACAGTACCCATGGTGCTCTTTCATTAAAAAGTGGAGTGGAACCTCGGCAGCCAGAAGGAAATCTCACAGGCACAGTGGCCGTCACAAGAGACAAACAAGAGTGTGTGACACAATGGTCCTTTTTCAAAGCCTTGCTACTTGAGTAGTTCATCTATGAGCCACTACACGACTGGTAGAAGGCCGTGCTCACAACAACACTCCTGTAAACAACGCTGCCTCATGATGACATAAAAAAAAACGAGTTCAACTAAGCAAGAAAGTGAGATACTTTTCCACAAAATGTAAAAGAAGAAGCAACATGAAATGATAAACAAAATCTAGAGGACGTTTGAGTAAAGCATGAAAATAGATCTGCTATACTAGCTCGTCCACACAATCCAAGACTAGGAAACGTATCATAATAAACCTGATCTTGATGCTGTTCCACTGAGCATGAAAGTTCTGTATCAGTCCACAAAAACAACATCTAGGAACACGATATTGTAAACAACAACACCAGTTGAGGTTCAGCTGAGCACGAAAGTAGATTTGCCGCTGCGATATTCCACTAAATCAAATCTGTTTTGTTGCTGTGCTGTTGCCGTGTGACTGACAACTCTCATCAGCGCTCCTGTATTTAATGAGAGGAAATGACAGTGTGTGTGTGTGTGTTGTGGGTGTGGGTGTGTTTCATCAGTGCTGATCTGTTTAATGAGGGGGAATGACACTGTACATCGTCAACGAGCTACAGATACTAGCAGACAGCTGATATTTTATACCTCATTAACAGCAGATGCTTCAGAGGGCACCATTGATCTCCATGTCAACACACATTACCCAGTCAATCCCACATATCGACACACACACAAAACACACACGCACGCATGAATGCACGCAAGCATGCACACACATACACATGCATGCACCCACACACACACACGCATGCACCCACCCACACACACACACACACACACACACACACACACACACACACACACACACACACACACACACACACACACACACACACACACACACACACACACACACACACACAAATAATTCCCACATGTTGAACAGTTCCCTGCATGGGCAAACCAATCACAATCGATCCCCCGTACATACACACACACCACTGAGTGTCTCCATCCCAATCGGCCAATAGGGCTCTGGTCAAAAGTTGTGCACTATATAGGGAATAGGGTGCCATGTGGGACTCACCCTGTGATACTGCAGTAGAAACACACTGCGAGCCGGTTGTCATGGGTCTAAAGCACCCTTTCAAACACACAACATGATTCTACGGGGCTGAGGATGGATCCAGTCTGTCTTCACTTTGAGCACTACAGTAAGGTAACCCTATCACCTACATAGGGCTCTGGTCAAAAGTAATACACTATGGGCCTTTGTCTGAAGTAGGGAATAGGGAGCCGTTTGGAATGCAGCCCTTGTCACGCCCTACTCCTTGTCTCGTCTTAATTGTCTTCAACATGTCAGAGAACTGAAGGAATCACTGTCACTCTGTCTCTCCAGCACCCTTCATAACATCTTGACTGTCACTCTGTCTCTCCAGCACCCTTCATAACATATTGACTGTCACTGTCTCTCCAGCACCTTTTATAACATATTGACTGACACTCTGTTCTCCAGCACCCTTCATAACATCTTGACTGTCACTCTGTCTCTCCAGCACCCTTCATAACATATTGACTGTCACACTGTCTCTCCAGCACCCTTCATAACATATTGACTGTCACTCTGTCTCTCCAGCACCCTTCATAACATCTTGACTGTCACTCTGTCTCTCCAGCACCCTTCATAACATATTGACTGTCACTCTGTCTCTCCAGCACCCTTCATAACATCTTGACTGTCACTCTGTCTCTCCAGCACCCTTCATAACATATTGACTGTCACACTGTCTCTCCAGCACCTTTTATAACATATTGACTGTCACTCTGTCTCTCCAGCACCCTTCATAACATCTTGACTGTCACTCTGTCTCTCCAGCACCCTTCATAACATATTGACTGTCACTCTGTCTCTCCAGCACCCTTCATAACATCTTGACTGTCACTCTGTCTCTCCAGCACCCTTCATAACATCTTGACTGTCACTCTGTCTCTCCAGCACCCTTCATAACATATTGATTGTCACTCTGTCTCTCCAGCACCCTTCATAACATCTTGACTGTCACTCTGTCTCTCCAGCACCCTTCATAACATCTTGACTGTCACTCTGTCTCTCCAGCACCCTTCATAACATATTGACTGTCACTCTGTCTCTCCAGCACCCTTCATAACATCTTGACTGTCACTCTGTCTCTCCAGCACCCTTCATAACATATTGACTGTCACTCTGTCTCTCCAGCACCCTTCATAACATCTTGACTGTCACTCTGTCTCTCCAGCACCCTTCATAACATCTTGACTGTCACTCTGTCTCTCCAGCACCCTTCATAACATATTGACTGTCACTCTGTCTCTCCAGCACCCTTCATAACATCTTGACTGTCACTCTGTCTCTCCAGCACCCTTCATAACATCTTGACTGTCACTCTGTCTCTCCAGCACCCTTCATAACATCTTGACTGTCACTCTGTCTCTCCAGCACCCTTCATAACATCTTGACTGTCACTCTGTCTCTCCAGCACCCTTCATAACATATGGACTGTCACTCTGTCTCTCCAGCACCCTTCATAACATATGGACTGTCACTCTGTCTCTCCAGCACCCTTCATAACATATGGACTGTCACTCTGTCTCTCCAGCACCCTTCATAACATATGGACTGTCACTCTGTCTCTCCAGCACCCTTCATAACATATTGACTGTCACTCTGTCTCTCCAGCACCCTTCATAACATATGGACTGTCACTCTGTCTCTCCAGCACCCTTCATAACATCTTGACTGTCACTCTGTCTCTCCAGCACCCTTCATAACATATTGACTGTCACTCTGTCTCTCCAGCACCCTTCATAACATATTGACTGTCACTCTGTCTCTCCAGCACCCTTCATAACATATTGACTGTCACTCTGTCTCTCCAGCACCCTTCATAACATCTCCATTTGTTGACACTTATAAAAGTTGTTCAATGCCTCAAACACAATTTTATAAAAAGCTGGAATTAGTTGGACCTGTTTTCTATACGGGGTGTTTCAGGGGCGATAGGCTCAACGATAATGATGAGGTTTTGGATCTTCCAGAGAAGAAATCCAAAAGAAAAAGCACTTTGAGGGAAAGATGTTTGGAATAGCTTTGACATCTGTATACAAAATAATGTTGTGACATTTGTGACATCCTTTCAATGGATTTAATGTCAGGAGGAAGGAAAACATCATCGTTATATTTTGTCCCATCTTGCTCATAAACCATTATCCACATACAGTACTTCAGACAGAAGTACTGATATCTCCAACTTAACATACAAATACATTAGAGAGGAACTCTCAGAGCCCTGAGCGAAGTTTATGTCGAGGAAAGAGCACCGATGTATTGTACACAGTATCTCTGAATGCTATGATGAACTCCTATCCAGAAATATGGCATTGTACAGGGATTACCATGGTATTGTACAGGAGCACCATGGTATTAGACAGGGAGCACCATGTATTTTACAGGGAGCACCATGGTATTAGACAGGAGCACCATGATATGGTACAGGGAGCACCATGGTATTAGACAGGGAGCACCATGGTATTAGACAGGGAGCACCATGGTATTAGACAGGGAGCACCATGCTATTAGACAGGGAGCACCATGCTATTAGACAGGGAGCACCATGGTATTATATGGTATTGTATTGTACATCGTACACAATATCTCTCTAATTAGTTGTGCTGTGAAATGTACAGCGAGACTTGTGTGATGAAGAGTTGAACCAAAGTTGTGTTTCAACTTGGAGAACTCATGGACACATCTGCCATGAAAGAGTCACACAGAGCTGCTATTCATCTACTGTATACTGTGACTGTCCACTGAGCTACCATCACCTACTGTAACTGTCCACAGAGCTACCATCCACCTACTGTATACTGTAACTGTCCACTGAGCTACCATCACCTACTGTAACTGTCCACAGAGCTACCATTCACCTACTGCATACTGTAACTGTCCACAGAGCTACCATCACCTACTGTATACTGTAACTGTCCACTGAGATACCCTCACCTACTGCATACTGTAACTGTCCACTGAGATACCCTCATCTACTGCATATTGTAACTGTCCACTGAGATACCCTCATCTACTGCATACTGTAACTGTCCACTGAGATACCCTCATCTACTGCATACTGTAACTGTCCACTGAGATACCCTCATCTACTGCATACTGTAACTGTCCACTGAGATACCCTCACCTACTGCATACTGTAACTGTCCACTGAGATACCCTCATCTACTGCATACTGTAACTGTCCACTGAGATACCCTCATCTACTGTATACTGTAACTGTCCACTGAGATACCCTCATCTACTGTATACTGTAACTGTCCACTGAGATACCCTCATCTACTGCATACTGTAACTGTCCACTGAGATACCCTCATCTACTGCATACTGTAACTGTCCACTGAGATACCCTCATCTACTGCATACTGTAACTGTCCACTGAGATACCCTCATCTACTGCATACTGTAACTGTCCACTGAGATACCCTCACCTACTGCATACTGTAACTGTCCACTGAGATACCCTCATCTACTGCATACTGTAACTGTCCACTGAGATACCCTCATCTACTGTATACTGTAACTGTCCACTGAGATACCCTCATCTACTGTATACTGTAACTGTCCACTGAGATACCCTCATCTACTGCATACTGTAACTGTCCACTGAGATACCCTCACCTACTGCATACTGTAACTGTCCACTGAGATACCCCCATCTACTGCATACTGTAACTGTCCACTGAGATACCCTCATCTACTGCATTCTGTAACTGTCCACTGAGATACCCTCATCTACTGCATACTGTAACTGTCCACTGAGATACCCTCATCTACTGTGACTGTCCACTGAGCTACCATCACCTACTGTAACTGTCCACAGAGCTACCATTCACCTACTGCATACTGTAACTGTCCACAGAGCTACCATCACCTACTGTATACCCTAACTGTCCACTGAGATACCCTCACCTACTGCATACTGTAACTGTCCACTGAGATACCCTCATCTACTGCATACTGTAACTGTCCACTGAGATACCCTCATCTACTGCATACTGTAACTGTCCACTGAGATACCCTCATCTACTGCATACTGTAACTGTCCACTGAGATACCCTCATCTACTGCATACTGTAACTGTCCACTGAGATACCCTCATCTACTGCATACTGTAACTGTCCACTGAGATACCCTCATCTACTGCATACTGTAACTGTCCACTGAGATACCCTCATCTACTGTATACTGTAACTGTCCACTGAGATACCCTCATCTACTGCATACTGTAACTGTCCACTGAGATACCCTCATCTACTGCATACTGTAACTGTCCACTGAGATACCATCCACCTACTGCATACTGTAACTGTCCACAGAGCTACTATTCACCTACTGCATACTGTAACTGTCCACAGAGCTACCCTCACCTACTGCATACTGTAACTGTCCACTGAGCTACTATCCATCTACTGCATACTGTAACTGTCCACTGAGCTACTATTTACCTACTGCATACTGTAACTGTCCACAGAGCTACTATTTATCTACTGTATACTGTAACTGTCCACTGAGCTACTATTCACCTACTGCATACTGTAACTGTCCACTGAGCTACTATTTACCTACTGCATACTGTAACTGTCCACAGAGCTACTATTTATCTACTGTATACTGTAACTGTCCACTGAGCTACTATTTATCTAATGCATACTGTAACTGTCCACTGAGCTACCCTCACCTACTGTAACTGTCCACAGAGCTACTATTTATCTACTGCATACTGTAACTGTCCACTGAGCTACTATTTACCTACTGCATACTGTAACTGTCCACATAGCTACTATTCATCTACTGTATACTGTAACTGTCCACTGAGCTACTATTCATCTACTGTATACTGTAACTGTCCACAGAGCTACTATTCACCTACTGCATACTGTAACTGTCCACAGAGCTACCATCCACCTACTGTATACTGTAACTGTCCACTGAGCTTCCAATAACCTACTGCATACTGTAACTGTCCACAGAGCTACCATCACCTACTGCATACTGTAACTGTCCACAGAGCTACTATTCATCTACTGCATACTGTAACTGTCCACTGAGCTACCCTACCTACTGCATACTGTAACTGTCCACAGAGCTACCATCACCTACTGTATACTGTAACTGTCCACTGAGCTACCATACCTACTGCATACTGTAACTGTCCACAGAGCTACTATTCACCTACTGCATACTGTAACTGTCCACAGAGCTACCATCACCTACTGCATACTGTAACTGTCCACTGAGCTACCCTACCTACTGCATACTGTAACTGTCCACAGAGCTACCATCACCTACTGCATACTGTAACTGTCCACAGAGCTACCATCACCTACTGCATACTGTAATTGTCCACAGAGCTACCATCACCTACTGCATACTGTAACTGTCCACTGAGCTACTATTCACCTACTGCATACTGTAACTGTCCACTGAGCTACTATTCACCTACTGCATACTGTAACTGTCCACTGAGCTACTATTCACCTACTGCATACTGTAACTGTCCACTGAGCTACCCTCACCTACTGCATACTGTAACTGTCCACTGAGCTACCCTCACCTACTGCATACTGTAACTGTCCACTGAGCTACTATTCACCTACTGCATACTGTAACTGTCCACTGAGCTACTATTCACCTACTGCATACTGTAACTGTCCACTGAGCTACCCTCACCTACTGCATACTGTAACTGTCCACTGAGCTACCCTCACCTACTGCATACTGTAACTGTCCACAGAGCTACTTTTCACCTACTGCATACTGTAACTGTCCACTGAGCTACCATACCTACTGCATACTGTAACTGTCCACAGAGCTACCATCACCTACTGTATACTGTAACTGTCCACTGAGCTACTATTTATCTAATGCATACTGTAACTGTCCACTGAGCTACCATCACCTACTGTAACTGTCCACTGAGCTACCATCACCTACTGTAACTGTCCACTGAGCTACTATCTACCTACTGCATACTGTAACTGTCCACTGAGCTACCCTCACCTACTGCATACTGTAACTGTCCACTGAGCTACTATTTACCTACTGCATACTGTAACTGTCCACTGAGCTACCCTCACCTACTGCATACTGTAACTGTCCACAGAGCTACTATTCATCTACTGCATACTGTAACTGTCCACAGAGCTACTATTCATCTACTGCATACTGTAACTGTCCACTGAGCTACTATCACCTACTGTAACTGTCCACTGAGCTACTATTACCTACTGTAACTGTCCACTGAGCTACTATCACCTACTGTAACTGTCCACTGAGCTACCATCACCTACTGTAACTGTCCACTGAGCTACTATTTACCTACTGCATACTGTAACTGTCCACTGAGCTACTATTCATCTACTGCATACTGTAACTGTCCACTGAGCTACTATTCATCTACTGCATACTGTAACTGTCCACAGAGCTACTATTCATCTACCTCATACTGTAACTGTCCACAGAGCTACCCTCACCTACTGCATACTGTAACTGTCCACTGAGCTACCCTCACCTACTGCATACTGTAACTGTCCACAGAGCTACTATTCATCTACTGCATACTGTAACTGTCCACTGAGCTACCCTCACCTACTGCATACTGTAACTGTCCACAGAGCTACTATTCATCTACTGTATACTGTAACTGTCCACTGAGATACCATACCTACTGCATACTGTAACTGTCCACTGAGATACCATACCTACTGCATACTGTAACTGTCCACAGAGCTACTTTTCACATACTCCTCCTTTTCCTTCTCCTACTCTCTTCCTCATCTTCCTCCTCCTACCTCTTCCTCATCTTCCTCCTCCTCCCCTTCCTTCTCCTATTCTCTTCCTCATCTTCCTCTTCCTCCTCTTCCTCCTCTCTTCCTCATCTTCCCATTGTTTCCTCTTAATCTCCTTCTCCTCTTCTGCTCCTCCTTCTCTTTATCTCCTCTTCCTCCTGCCTGCCTATCACCCCCCCCCCTCGTCTGTCTGTCCGTCACAGCCAATTGGTAAGAGTGATGGAGATACACAAGGTGCTGGGGCACAGCTCTCAAAGAATAGGGGGAGGGATGGAGGGGGGGTGGGTGAAATGTGTTTTGTCAATCCAGATGAAATGCTGGAGTGGTCTGATCGTTCTTGTCTTCCTCAGTGCCCTGCGTGCCTGTCGTATATCAACCTGCTCTGCCATGTCCCCCAGCGTCAGCCTCACTAAATCTCACAGTGTTTTTATTGGTTAAACTGTTATTCATTGTCTGCTGCCAGAGCCCTAGACAGGGAGAAGCCTTCAAGCCCCAAGACAGGATGTGATACATTTTGTGGACATATGGCGTCTTTCAATCGACTGGCCGTGAGTGGCAGATTGTAGGCTTAGGCTCATCTTTCTGAACACTGAGCTACTGTTCACCTTCATACTGTTACTGGCTCATCCTTCTGAACACTGAGCTACTGTTCACCTTCGTACTGTACCTAGCTCATCCTTCTGAACACTGAGCTACTGTTCACCTTCGTACTGTTACTGGCTCATCTTTCTGAACACTGAGCTACTGTTCACCTTCATACTGTTACTGGCTCATCTTTCTGAACACTGAGCTACTGTTCACCTTCGTACTGTTACTGGCTCAACTTCTGCTCCTCTCTGTTCAATTAAGGGTCTCTGATTACTTGTACTCTTGTATGAGAGTCAAAGACTGATCAATTCATTTGTTTGTATGAATGTGTGAGTATGTGTGTGTGTATGCTTGGGAGAATGCAAGATTGTTAGTGTGTGTGTGTGTGTGTGTGTGTGTGTGTGTGTGTGTGTGTGTGTGTGTGTGTGTGTGTGTGTGTGTGTGTGTGTGTGTGTGTGTGTGTGTGTGTGTGTGCGTGCGTGCGTGCGCGAGAGAGAGAGAATATCAGTGGAGCAATGCCAATTAAAACACAATATTTTAGGAATTCCGTCCAGCATAATTACAATTTTAGCCATAATGACCAAGAAATACATAACTACCTCAACATAAACAATACAAATTACCAGTCTGCTTTAATTAATGTACATGATAAAAACAACTCTGTGCAATTTGGTTAAAGTGAATCATCATTGATGCTTTCAACATAGACTTTACTACTTAGACTATAGGCTTCAAATGTGCTCAGTGTAGAAAACCCATACCCGCATAGTCACACCTCTGAACTCTCACCCCTTCCAGACCTCATCCCGCGAGACTTGCTCCACCGGACCTCTGACCTGGGTCATCTGACCATGGTCAGCCAATCAGAGGTCTCTGAACATGCGAGTGTGTGTTTTGTCTGAAAGCTACTTCAGTTGGTTCCAGAGGTGCAGACAGAGCGACAACAGCTGCACCACCACAAGTCACAGTAGACCTTTCTAACATGGACAAGCCTATCTAACATGGACAAGCCTATCTAACATGGACAAGCCTATCTAACATGGACAAGCCTTTCTAACATGGACAAGCCTATCTAACATGGACAAGCCTATCTAACATGGACAAGCCTTTCTAACATGGACAAGCCTATCTAACATGGACAAGCCTTTATAACATGGACAAGCCTTTCTAACATGGACAAGGCTTTCTAACATGGACAAGCCTTTCTAACATGGACAAGGCTTTCTAACATGGACAAGCCTTTCTAACATGGACAAGCCTATCTAACATGGACAAGCCTATCTAACATGGACAAGCCTTTCTAACATGGACAAGCCTTTCTAACATGGACAAGCCTTTCTAACATGGACAAGCCTATCTAACATGGACAAGCCTTTCTAACATGGACAAGCCTTTCTAACATGGACAAGCCTATCTAACATGGACAAGCCTATCTAACATGGACAAGCCTATCTAACATGGACAAGCCTTTCTAACATGGACAAGCCTTTCTAACATGGACAAGCCTTTCTAACATGGACAAGCCTTTCTAACATGGACAAGCCTTTCTAACATGGACAAGCCTTTCTAACATGGACAAGCCTATCTAACATGGACAAGCCTATCTAACATGGACAAGCCTTTCTCTGGACACTCAATAAATGGTGTTGACTGTGTCTCTAACCATGTAAGTGGACTTATAACCAGTCATGGTTAATTTGGTGTATGTTTAATCTGAACATGTTATTAGCTCCATGCTACTATGTGACTACATTCTTTTACATGTCTTGTACCACTATAATATGTTGGTACTTGTTGGTATATGCATGTGTACAACACATTCTGTATATTTCGCTCTTTGGTATGGTTACATGCATCTTCAGTATTTACTCAGGCAGTACAGCTTTGGCCCCTTTGTTAGCAAAGGACTGAAGATGGCCGCTGTGTTTGTTGTTTTACACACATAATATGGTCGACCGGTGACGTCCCAGTCACTTCCTGTTATGGTCGCGTGCTCTACCATAATGGCCGACTTGTGGCGCTCTTCTGCACTCAGTACGGACATTCCAAATACAATTCTGAGTGAGAAGCCCTCCCCAGAGACATTTTGACATGAACAAACTAATTAGATGTATTTGAAAAATACACTGAGTAAGTTGTTCTTATTGTTTTGATATTCTAATTGTGTTTCAGCTTTTCAAAGTCCCAGTAGGCCTCTGTCACCTCAACCTCTGGCCTTCATGGGCTTGAACTGTTTCAATGTGTTTATGGTGTTTTTCCATTGGTTAATGGTTAGGATTTGTGATGTGAACAGATGTGTGTCAGAGTTTTAGAGAGAGAAATCTGTGTTCCAAAGTGAGACATTTCTCATGCTATATCTGTTACTGATAACAAGACAACATGACAACATGACAACATGACAACATGATAACATGACTACATGACAACAAGACAACAAGACAACTTGACTACATGATGACATGACAACATGATAACATGACAACATGATAACATGACAACATGACAACATGACAACATATTTTGAACTTGAGCTCTCTGCATCTGCAGTTTTACAGTAATGTGCAGAGGAACATTTTTCTGAAGAAAACTTGATGACAAATAGCACAGGGTACAAGAGACCACAGATGCATTGTACTGAGACAGGCATTGAGGAGACCACACCCACTCAGAGTGATGTCATAAACGATGTTGTTACAAGGAGACAGGTGATTAGCTGATAATTATAAGGATGGGAATCACTCTGGTAATGTGCTTTAATTTTCCTGGAATGTGGCCCCGCCTTTATTTCATAAGCGATCATAAAAGGATCATTACACAACATTTATTGTCCAAGACGAATCTCCCCTCTGGGACAAAGGAAATCATATTTCAATGCAATTGCGAGAAAAGAAAAAAAAAGAAAAAAAAATATTGAAAGCAACCAGCGTTTTTACAGAGAGGATAGTCCCAGCTTTCTGTAGATCTCTTTCATTTCTCAACTGTACTGACCTACTGGAGCGTTTTTACAACCAAAGTAATCCTGTCTTTCATGGCTTTGAGATACGGAGCGTACAGACAGTCAGCCATTAGCAGTGAGTCCATAGGCCTATCAACACTCCAGGAATGTACCTTTTTCTGGAATGTTATGTGTCCCTTCTTAATAACAGATCAGATACAGACATTATGCACACAGTGTAAATCTACACATGTAACAGGCATTATGCACACAGTGTAAATCTACACATATAACAGACATTATGCACACAGTGTAAATCTACACATGTAACAGGCATTATGCACACAGTGTAAATCTACACATGTAACAGGCATTATGCACACAGTGTAAATCTACACATGTAACAGGCATTATGCACACAGTGTAAATCTACACATGTAACAGGCATTATGCACACAGTGTAAATCTACACATGTAACAGGCATTATGCACACAGTGTAAATCTACACATGTAACAGGCATTATGCACACAGTGTAAATCTACACATGTAACAGGCATTATGCACACAGTGTAAATCTACACATATAACAGACATTATGCACACAGTGTAAATCTACACATGTAACAGACATTATGCACACAGTGTAAATCTACACATGTAACAGACATTATGCACACAGTGTAAAACCATACATATAACAGACATTATGCACACAGTGTAAATCCATACATATAACAGACATTATGCACACAGTGTAAATCCATACATATAACAGGCATTATGCACACAGTGTAAATCTACACATGTAACAGACATTATGCACACAGTGTAAATCTACACATGTAACAGACATTATGCACACAGTGTAAAACCATACATATAACAGACATTATGCACACAGTGTAAATCTACACATGTAACAGGACAGTTCACACAGTATGTACACAAAGTATACTCTATATACAGTACCTAAACATGTAACAGGGATAGTTCAGATACCTCTCTTCTCTTTGCTCTCCCTGAAGCCATGTTGTGTAATGTAGGTCACAGCTGCACCAACCCCGCCTCGGTCCAAAACAGGTCTGTTCAGATAAAAATGCATTTTGTTTAAGAGAAACTGTATGACGCTCTGTCTTGTACAACAGCGAACGATTTCATACGTTACATATCTGAACCAACGTAACCTTTCACACTTCTGAACACACCCCTGGCCTCGTCGGGACATGACGAGAGACCTCACTGGTGTAGAGAGAGTGGTGGGTTTTGTGATCAACAAAGACTGGGTCTGTTCGAAAGAACACTGACGTTGTTTTGACGTTGGTTTTCATTCTTAGAAACCAAGGGCTCCAAATGGCTCATCCAATGGGTTAGTCAGGCCTTTTAAAAGTCCTCCAGCAGCCCTCTCTTCTGCTGTTGAGGATGGAGATGAGGTGAGTCAGATCTGGCCCCTGTTCATTATGCCACACAATAGAAATGGTCAAAATGTTGAGCAATGAAGAAAAAAATCATAATAGCGTTTTATTGGACCATGTTGTCCCTCCCTGTTTCAGTCTGTTTTCTTCTGTTCGGTAACTAATGAACACAATCCCAATGATGACTTACCCCTTTCTCCTAGTCTGTGTCATCACAGTTAGTCACGGGGCTCTGATAGATACAGTGTCAGCGTTGCAGTATGGAGTTCTTATTAGTTAGGTTGACTCTGTGGAGGGGTGTCTGATCGGACATTCCACTCGGTCAAAGTAGGACATGCTGTTATCATCACGGAGCAGCTAATATTATTACGTCAATAGAGGCAGATACATAAAGCAAAGAAGAGGTCAGACCTTTGATCTCCTGACTCTAGTTGTTATGTAGTTATGCTCACTTCCAAGAAGGCATGGTCCAGCCAGCAGAAGAGGAGGAAGTCGGATGTGGTTGAGAAAGTCATCTGACCAAGTGTCTTGGAACTGCAGCTCAGTGCACATTGGGGTATTATGCTGAATAAGTTTGGGCAGAAGCAGAAGGGATCTTTTATTTTTGTCCTCACAGCTATTATTTTTCCCCACTAAAGTTAGTGACTATTTCTCTCTCTCTATGTGTATGTGTGAAGCCTGACCAATGGGGTTGCTTTCCTCCAAGCTGTGCGATCACTGTCCACAATGTGCAGATTCCTGCCAGGTGGCTGCAGGGTCTGGGGAGAGGTGCCTGTGTGAGTGTCACAGCTGGGAGTTCTGTCCTGACCGCTGCTGTGACCTGACCTGCCAGGTGTGTCTGGATGGCTGCTTCACCTGCTGCTCAGCAGACTGTAGCTACACCTTCTTCACTCTCTGTCTCGGCCTCGGACAGAACTGCACCGCCGTCTTCAACACAGACCGACAACAGCCTGGGACCTCAGAGACTCAATGTGAATGTGAGTAACAAGTCATTCATTTGTTCATTCCTTTGTTCGTTTGTTTGTTCCTTCCGTCCTACAGTAAATGGTTTGTGTTGTCGATGGCATGCTGGATTCAGACATGCATTTATCTAAACAGATTCACTGCAACTACTATTATAGATACTAGAACCAGGACCAGACGAATGTATAGCTCTACTAACAGATTCACTATTATAGATACTAGAACCAGGACCAGACTAATGCACAGCTCTACTAACAGATTCACTACTATAGAGACTATAATATAACCAGGACCAGACTAATGTATAGCTCTACTAACAGATTCACTCCTATAGAGACTAGAACCAGGACCAGACTAATGTATAGCTCTACTAACAGATTCACTACTATAGAGACTGTAACCAGGACCAGACTAATGAACAGCTCTACTAACAGATTCACTACTATAGAGACTAGAACCAGGACCAGACTAATGAACAGCTCTACTAACAGATTCACTACTATAGAGACTAGAACCAGGACCAGACTAATGAACAGCTCTACTAACAGATTCACTACTATAGAGACTAGAACCAGGACCAGAATAATGAACAGCTCTACTAACAGATTCACTACTATAGAGACTAGAACCAGGACCAGACTAATGAACAGCTCTACTAACAGATTCACTACTATAGAGACTATAATATAACCAGACTAATGAACAGCTCTACTAACAGATTCACTACTATAGAGACTAGAACCAGGACCAGACTAATGAACAGCTCTACTAACAGATTCACTACTATAGAGACTGTAACCAGGACCAGACTAATGAACAGCTCTACTAACAGATTCACTACTATAGAGACTATAATATAACCAGACTAATGAACAGCTCTACTAACAGATTCACTCCTATAGAGACTATAATATAACCAGGACCAGACTAATGCACAGCTCTACTAACAGATTCACTACTATAGAGACTAGAACCAGGACCAGACTAATGAACAGCTCTACTAACAGATTCACTACTATAGAGACTAGAACCAGGACCAGACTAATGAACAGCTCTACTAACAGATTCACTACTATAGAGACTAGAACCAGGACCAGACTAATGAACAGCTCTACTAACAGATTCACTCCTATAGAGACTATAATATAACCAGGACCAGACTAATGAACAGCTCTACTAACAGATTCACTACTATAGAGACTGTAACCAGGACCAGACTAATGAACAGCTCTACTAACAGATTCACTACTATAGAGACTATAATATAACCAGACTAATGAACAGCTCTACTGAGCATCTGTAATAGCGCTCATGTATTTATTTACTACAGTATTTATTTACATGTTGTTGTAATTCAGAGATGAATATCAAGCCTTCTCTGTAACACCAGTGTAGCATAAAATGCAGATTGGAGAAATTGAGAAATTGGTGTCCTTTATTAGCGTTTTCCTTGCAGTAATTCAACCATGAAGGCCTGATTCATGGTCTCCTCTGAACAGTTGATGTTGAGATGTGTCTGTTACTTGAACTCTGTGAAGCATTTATTTGGGCTGAACTTATCCTCTGCAGCAGAGGTAAATCTGGGTCTTCCATTCCAGAGCCAGTTTCATCGTCGCGCTTGATTGTTTTTGCGAATGCACTTTAAGAAACTTTAAAGGTTGACATTTTCCGTATTGACTGACCTTCCCATCTTAAAGTAATGATGGACTGTCATTTCTCTTTGCTTATTTGAGCTGTTCTTGCCATAATATGGACTTGGTCTTTTACCAAATAGAGCCATCTTCTGTATACTACCCCTACCTTGTCGCAACACAACGGATTTGCTCAAATGCATTAAGAAGGAAAGAAATTCCACAAATTAACTTTTAAGAAGGCACACCTGTTAACTGAGATCCTGTTAACGGGATCGATATGACAACAGCCAGTGAAAGTGCAGGGCGCCAAATTCAAACAACAGAAATCTCAGAATTAAAATTCCTCAAACATACAAGTATTTTACACAATTTTAAAGACACACTTTTTGTTAATCCCACCACAGTGTCCGATTTCCAATAGGCTTCACGGCAAAAGCACCACAAACGATTACGTTAGGTCAGAGCCAAGTCACAGAAAAACACAGCCATTTTTCCAGCCAAAGAGAGGAGTCACAAAAAGCAGAAATAGAGATAGAATTAATCACTAACCTTTGAGGATCTTCATCAGATAACACTCATAGGACTTCATGTTACACAATACATGTATATTTTGTTCGATTAAGTTCATATTTATATTTTAAAAATCTCAGTTTACATTGGCGCGTTATGTTCAGTAGTTCCAAAAACATCCGGTGATTTTGTAGAAAGCCACATCAATTTACAGAAATACTCATCATAAATGTTGATGAAAATGGAACTTTACATAAACTTCTCCTTAATGCAACCGCTGTGTCTGATTTCAAAAAAGCTTTACAGAAAAAGCACACCATGCAATAATATGAGTACAGCGCTCAGAGACCAAAACAAGAAAAAACAGATATCCGCCATGTTATGTAGTCAACAAAAGTCAGAAATAGCATTATAAATATTCACTTACCTTTGATGATCTTCATCAGAATGCATTCCCAGGAATCCCAGTTCCACACTAAATGTTTGATTTGTTCGATAAAGTTAATAATTTATGTCCAAATACCTCCTTTTTGTTAGTGCGTTTAGCCCAGTAATCCAAATTCATGACGCACAGGCAGACGAAAAGTTAAAAAGTTCCGTTACAGTCCGTAGAAACATGTCAAACGAAGTATAGAATCAATCTTTAGGATGTTTTTAACATACATCTTCAATAATGTTCCAACCGGAGAATTCCTTTGTCTGTCGAAATGCAATGGAACAGAGCTAACTCTCATGTGAGCGCGCGAGACTGAGCCCGTGGCACTCTGCCAGACCTCCGACCCATTCCCCTCTCATTCGCCGCCACCTCACAGTAGAAGCATCAAACAAGGTTCTAAAGACTGTGAACATCTAGTGGAAGCCTTAGGAAGTGCAACATGACCAATATCCCACTGTATCTTTAATAGGAAATTAATTGAAAAACTACAATCCTCAGATTTCCCACTTCCTGGTTGGATTTCTTCTCAGGTTTTTGCCTGACATATGAGTTCTGTTATACTCACAGACATAATTCAAACCGTTTTAGAAACTTCAAAGTGTTTTCTATCCAAATATACTAATGATATGCATATCTGAGGTGACATACATTCCAGGTGACTACCTCATGAAGCTGGTTGAGAGAATGCCAAGAGTGTACAAAGCTTGTCATCAAGGCAAAGGGTGGCTATTTGAAGAATCTCAAATATAAAATATTAACGTTTAACACTTTTTTGGTTACTACATGATTCCATATGTGTTATTTCATAGTTGTTATATCTTCACTAATATTCTACAATGTAGAAAAGGGTAAAAAATAAAGCAAAACCCTTGAACGAGTTATAAAACTTTTCACCGGTAGTGTACATGTTTATATATGACAAGATTGTCTTTTTTAATTGGCACTTATCATTGAAAATGTTCATAGTGCAAAGTACAGCTTTAATTGGAATGATATCAAATGACTGCTGAATGAATGAAGCAGTCTATCGTGTGTTTTGGGATAGTCGTGCCGTGTCAGACCTGGGTTCAAATACTATTCAAAATCATTTCAAATACTTAATCTGTGCCTAATCAAGCCTGTCTGGCTTAATTAACCAATAGAATAGTCTCCAAATTACAAACCCCACCAATCTCGCCACACGGAAGAAAAATGCTCAAAGATTTTAAAGATTTTAAATAGTATTAGAACCCAGGTCTGAGTAGTATGTAACTAACTAAATAATAACTCCACTTCTAAGAGAGTTTGAGTTCTGTTTCATGTCCTCTAATCTGGGTTGACCCCTACACAATCTGCATGGCCAAGCCTTTGTGATGCTGTGGCTTCACTCCAGATTCGTCCATTGTTTACATCCAACTGCATTCCACTGATAAGATATCATATATGTCACTAAGAGACTGACTACCATAGGGCAGCTCCGGAAAATGCCAGATGGGTAGATCCATCTTTAGCCCAGCAAGCCTGTCGAAATCGTGTTTAATGCAGAACATTCATTATTAGGCCAACAATGAGGGCCTTAAGGAAAACAAATGGGCCGGTATGTTAGAAATGCCCGGAAATGCCAGATACCTCGTCCCAGTCCGTCCCCGGACGCCACTGCATTCCAGTAATATGATAGTGTAACAGCAGGCCTATCTGGCCCAGATCCCTCCTCTAAGCCCTGTGATCCCCAAGACACACTGACAATAATGACTAAAACCTTGTCTCTTCCTTGTATTCATTTATCAACAGAGGCCAGTCACAGATGGCCAACTGAGTTGTGCGGCTAGCACGTTGTACTGTGGCTCAGCCAGCTAGCTAGACAAGACAATGACACTTCACTAAGAGGCACCAGGAGTGTATTCCGAGCAGTGAAACATTCTGAATGTTGCAGAAATGTAGCTATAGAGCCAGCTGACACGATTCCCTATTCTACATGATAAAACTCGTATCGTTCTACACAACACATTTCTATCTGAAAGTGCTAGGCCGTTGCACTGTCCTGAATAGACCCCAGGTTTCCATCTCTGACATTAGGCCTCCACACCTTTTGTCCCAAATGGCACCCTTTTCGCTAGTCTACTTTGGCAACGTTTAGACAGGCAGCCCAATTCTAATATTTTTTTCAACTAATTGGTCTTTTTTGACCAATCACATCAGATCTTTTTAAATCAGATCTTTTTCCAGCGCTCATCTGATTTGTCAAAAGACCAATTACTGAAAAAAGGATCAGAATTGGGCTGCCTGTGTAAACAGAGCCATTGTAGGGAATAGGATGTAATTTGGGACGTAGCCCTGGTGTAGGAAATTCCACCCACTCCAGTGACATATTTCGCTCAACCCAATCCTGTTTCTCCCCCAGTGGTGGAGCCTGACCTTAAATACACTCACCTGAAGGCAATCAGTGGTGCAGACTGGCCTTAAATACACTCACCTGAAGGCAATCAGTGGTGCAGACTGGCCTTAAATACACTCACCTGAAGGCAATCAGTGGTGCAAACTGGCCTTAAATACACTCACCTGAAGGTATATATTTATACATGTCAACATTCCACCTGCCATGGCAGTTTAGAAGACAGCTGTGGCTTTCCAAGTTGGGAATTGAGGAAGTATCGCTAAGTAAAGGTTGGTAGCATCATCTGAACTGCTATCTGCAAGCTGGAACCGCTAGTAATGTTGATGAGCCATTGATTTATTACCTACCCCTTTAAACTGTACTCCAGCTCATCATCTGTCCTTGTTGACACAACTGTGGTAGCCCATACAATTGTTACTTATTTAACTAGTCAAGTCAGTTAAGAACAAATTGTTATATACAATGACTGTCTACCCCGGCCAAACCCTAACCTGGATGACGCTGGGCCAATTGTGCGTTGCCCTATGGAACTCCCAATCACGGCCGGTTGTGATACAGCCTGGAATTGAACCAGGGTCTGTACTGATGCCTCTAGCACTGAGATGCAGTGCCTTAGACCGCTGCACCACTTGGGAGCCAACCTTCAATACCAGGGGAAGGCAACCTTGTTCCTGGAGTGCCACAGGTACTGCAGAATGTTGTTCCAGCCAGGTACCCCAACTGAGCTAATTAATCAGTTCAGCGATTGACTAAATTCAACACACCTGGTCTTCCAGGTCAGTTGAACCAAAAACATGAAGTGCGTGCGGTGCACCAGGACCAGGCTTGCCTGCCTCATTGCTGTTCTGTTCTGCCCTGCCCTGTTCTAGACTGTCCTTTAGCAGCTCTGCCCTGTTCTGTTCTAGACTGTCCTTTAGCAGCTCTGCCCTGTTCTGTTCTAGACTGTCCTTTAGCAGCTCTGCCCTGTTCTAGACTGTCCTTTAGCAGCTCTGCCCTGTTCTAGACTGTCCTTTAGCAGCTCTGCCCTGTTCTAGACTGTCCTTTAGCAGCTCTGCCCTGTTCTAGACTGTCCTTTAGCAGCTCTGCCCTGTTCTAGACTGTCCTTTAGCAGCTCTGCCCTGTTCTAGACTGTCCTTTAGCAGCTCTGCCCTGTTCTAGACTGTCCTTTAGCAGCTCTGTCCTGTTCTGTTCTAGACTGTCCTTTAGCAGCTCTGTCCTGTTCTGTTCTAGACTGTCCTTTAGCAGCTCTGCCCTGTTCTGTTCTAGACTGTCCTTTAGCAGCTCTGCCCTGTTCTAGACTGTCCTTTAGCAGCTCTGCCCTGTTCTAGACTGTCCTTTAGCAGCTCTGCCCTGTTCTAGACTGTCCTTTAGCAGCTCTGTCCTGTTCTAGACTGTCCTTTAGCAGCATGCCTTCCAGTTTTTCCACCAGGTGTTCATCAGTGCCACCAGTCCCTCAACCTCAGTGACAGCAGCTTATAAACCACTCACTCACCTGAAATATTTGCTGCTGTGCCATTTTAAATGAAGGAGGATGGGCTCATAGTAAAGGCTGTAATGGTACAAATGGAACAGTACTAAACATATGGTTTGATTCCAGCCAAAATTATGAACTATCCTTCCCTCCCCAGCCTCCACTGAATTAAACTGGTATGTGTTATTGGGTGGTGTGTTTGGCTGGGACAAAGAAGAAAAACCTGAATACACACCCATCCTGTCTGGCATCTACCTCTGAGAGGTGTTACCTCAGTTTCACTGTGTCAAGAGACACTTTAGGAAGGATGATTATCCACACACACCAAGAGCTGCTCTGCGAATAAGACAATACTTAGAAAACAATCACTTTTAGTTTACTTTAAGAGAAAGTTAGAAGTGTTTTATTTTTTGATATAGGAGTGGGAGTCGAACCTGTTGAAGTGGTGAAAGGTAACGTTGAAAAAACAATACTATACAATTATCTTGTTTTTGCTTTAATTAACAGTTTCACTGTGCCTCAGCCTTGTACAGTTCTTCACTGTCGTCTTCAACACAGACTCATTGTTCATAACAGAGTATTTTTCATTACATGAAGTGCTTTGGTCCTCATTGTTTTTGACTATTTAACTCTTTTACTAAAGGGCACCTTCCCTCTACAAATATCTGTTGTATCCTTAGCAACGCTTCCTTCTTCTACCAAGTTATCTCCCCACCTACGTTCAAGGCAACAAAATATGTGGTCAAATGTACTTAATTAACAGCTGTGGTTTTAAACAGCACAGGCAGCCAATCGGGATGTTTAAACAGCACAGGCAGCCAATCGGGATGTTTACCCCATTTATTTAAATTAGAAAGTTCTCTGGTGGCTTCAGTTCCTAATTCCAAAAACGGTGCCCTAGTTTTAGATATAAACAGGTATTTGATGAAAGGATGACTGTGTAGCTAGATCTAGCAGCAGATCAGAACTGGTAATCATATTACAATGAACTTATATCTACCATGGTAAATGACTCCATCATACTGTGCCTAATAAGGGTTAGTATAGGGTTCAATTCCACGGAGGGGAACTCTGTTGATTGTGGTGCTGAGTATGTGGGTGTGTCTCTGGTGTGGTTTAGTCCATGTCTTCAGGTAGAGGATCCCTCTGTGATGTCCCCCCCCCCACCCCCCCCTCCTTCGCTCTCTCGGCAGTGACCAGACAGCTGAAAACATTGGCAAATCACTATATTGATTTGACATTAACACATTTATGAAACTTTTCCCTCCTCTCTTTCAGCAGTCACCCGACAGCCAGCTAGACATGGGCTGCTGCTTCAGCGGGTCTGAGGGGGAAGGAGAGGGGGACACGAAGCACGGGGGGGACAGCGGCTGTAAGACGTGCTGTCTGAAGACCAGGAACTGCGTGATGAGTGGAGAGTGTGGGCGGGCTCTTCAGATTGCAAACGTCTGTGCCATGTGTGGAATGTGCATCCGCATGTTTGTCTGTAAGTAAGAAGGATGCCAAAACAGTGTCCACACTAGGATCATACCTGGCTATGTGTTCTGAACACCAGCTGTGTCCACACTAGGATAATTTAACCTGGCCATGCGTTCTGAACACCAGCTGTGTCCACACTAGGATAATACCTGGCCATGAGTTCTGAACACCAGCTGTGTCCCAGTGTCCACACTAGGATAATTTAACCTGGCCATGCGTTCTGAACACCAGCTGTGTCCCAGTGTCCACACTAGGATCCTACCTGGCCATGCGTTCTGAACACCAGCTGTGTCCCAGTGTCCACACTAGGATCCTACCTGGCCATGCGTTCTGAACACCAGCTGTGTCCCAGTGTCCACACTAGGATCCTACCTGGCCATGCGTTCTGAACACCAGCTGTGTCCCAGTGTCCACACTAGGATCCTACCTGGCCATGCGTTCTGAACACCAGCTGTGTCCCAGTGTCCACACTAGGATCCTACCTGGCCATGAGTTCTGAACACCAGCTGTGTCCCACTGTCCACACTAGGATTCTACCTGGCCATGCGTTCTAAAGGGTATGCTAATGTGAACATTGGAACATAGCGGCTGTTTTATACTGTATGTTAATGCATCATCTAAGAGAAAATTAGTCATTTCATGTTATGATATTACAGAGCAAGTTTGCACTAACCAGACAGGTATACAATGTTTCATGGCATACTATAACGCATTAATCAACATGAATGAATAAAGACTAAATGTGTAATGTACGTTATGTAATCAACATTCCTAACACAGTGAAGAAGTAATCCGTGTATCAGGAACAGAAGTCATTTGTCCTCCATACCTCCTCTCTCACAGAGCTGTGACTCCATGAGGTCAGACCTGCTCTCATACCCATGGCAGCTGTACAGAGAGCTATGAACAATAGGACCGGTATGCCACTCTCCCATGGGTGGATCACCTGGGATCCAGCCATCTAACAAGACACACACCCTGGACCCGCCCTGTGCCTTACAGCCAATAGAATCAGCACCCTGGAGCCAAGCAGGAAGGCATGTGACGCATATCCTGTAATTCACGTCCTTGTGGCAATAATACTTGTTTTCCTTTTCTGTTGTAAAACATCTTGGAACAGTGTGCCCTAATGAACATGACCCTGTCCTGCTGCTGTGTATGCAGAGCTCCAGCTGGGGAGGGAACAGGCAGTAGGCTAGGCCCAGCAGGCAGTATGTATGCACAAACACGAACACATTGTTCATGCCACCAAGTGGCCTTTTGAAAACAGGAAGATCACGCAGGCAGTAGGTGGAAACATATTCATACCGGCGAAGAGACCGTACCACCGGGAACACTCTGCTGTGAGGGGAAATGATGTTTGTTGTGGAGAGAGGAGGGGGACCGATACGGAGGGGGGGCATAGAGAGATGAGAGCGGAGCTAGAGACAACATTCTTTTTCATGCCAAATTGTCAATATAATGGTGCTTACAGGATGACACCAGAATGTACCAGGTATGAAACCGGATCATCCTTATCCTAACACAGTGGCTTGGATGGGAAAAGGGCTCATAGGCTGTGTCCCAGATGGCACCTCTATTCTGTTCATAGTGCACTACTTCTGATGAGAGGAGGAAACCCCGAGATGATAAACTGAGCATGCAGAAACCAACCTTTGTGACAAACCACGGTGGTAGGATGTCCGTGTCCTCAGAAAATCATTCCATCTCTGAGTGTCCTAGATGGCACCCTATTCCCTTCATAGTGCACTACTGCTGACCAGGGGGAATAGTGTCCATAGGGAATAGGGTGCCAGGCAGGTTGTGAGGATACAGGCTATACAGCCTCTCTCTCTCCTGTATATACAGAATGTCTCTCTCCTATATATACAGTATGTCTCTCTCTCTCCTGTATATACAGAATGTCTCTCTCCTGTATATACAGAATGTCTCTCTCCTGTATATACAGAATGTCTCTCTCTCTCCTGTATATACAGAATGTCTCTCTCTCTCCTATATATACAGTATGTCTCTCTCTCTCCTGTATATACAGAATGTCTCTCTCTCTCCTATATATACAGAATGTCTCTCTCTCTCCTATATATACAGTATGTCTCTCTCTCTCCTGTATATACAGAATGTCTCTCTCTCTCCTGTATATACAGAATGTCTCTCTCTCTCCTGTATATACAGAATGTCTCTCTCTCTCCTATATATACAGTATGTCTCTCTCTCTCCTGTATATACAGAATGTCTCTCTCTCTCCTATATATACAGAATGTCTCTCTCTCTCCTATATATACAGAATGTCTCTCTCTCTCCTGTATATACAGAATGTCTCTCTCTCTCCTGTATATACAGAATGTCTCTCTCTCTCCTGTATATACAGAATGTCTCTCTCTCTCCTGTATATACAGAATGTCTCTCTCTCTCCTGTATATACAGAATGTCTCTCTCTCTCCTGTATATACAGAATGTCTCTCTCTCTCCTGTATATACAGAATGTCTCTCTCTCTCCTGTATATACAGAATGTCTCTCTCTCTCCTGTATATACAGAATGTCTCTCTCTCTCCTGTATATACAGAATGTCTCTCTCTCTCCTGTATATACAGAATGTCTCTCTCTCTCCTGTATATACAGAATGTCTCTCTCTCTCTCCTGTATATACAGAATGTCTCTCTCTCTCTCCTGTATATACAGAATGTCTCTCTCTCTCTCCTGTATATACAGAATGTCTCTCTCTCTCTCCTGTATATACAGAATGTCTCTCTCTCTCTCCTGTATATACAGAATGTCTCTCTCTCTCTCCTGTATATACAGAATGTCTCTCTCTCTCTCCTGTATATACAGAATGTCTCTCTCTCTCTCCTGTATATACAGAATGTCTCTCTCTCTCTCCTGTATATACAGAATGTCTCTCTCTCTCTCCTGTATATACAGAATGTCTCTCTCTCTCTCCTGTATATACAGAATGTCTCTCTCTCTCTCCTGTATATACAGAATGTCTCTCTCTCTCTCCTGTATATACAGAATGTCTCTCTCTCTCTCCTGTATATACAGAATGTCTCTCTCTCTCTCCTGTATATACAGAATGTCTCTCTCTCTCTCTCCTGTATATACAGAATGTCTCTCTCTCTCTCTCCTGTATATACAGAATGTGTCTCTCTCTCTCTCTCCTGTATATACAGAATGTGTCTCTCTCTCTCTCTCCTGTATATACAGAATGTGTCTCTCTCTCTCTCTCCTGTATATACAGAATGTGTCTCTCTCTCTCTCCTGTATATACAGAATGTCTCTCTCTCTCTCTCCTGTATATACAGAATGTCTCTCTCTCTCTCTCCAGTATGTCTCTCTCTCTCTCTCCTGTATGTCTCTCTCTCTCTCTCCTGTATATACAGTATGTCTCTCTCTCTCTCCTGTATATACAGTATGTCTCTCGCTCTCTCCTGTATATACAGTATGTCTCTCGCTCTCTCCTGTATATACAGTATGTCTCTCTCTCTCTCTCCTGTATATACAGTACGTGTGTCTTTTCATCGTTCTCAAGTGTCTAAAAACCATGTGCGTTGAGTCCGATACAGAACTGTGCCATTCATAGACTGGACTACTGTACCATGTTGGCCTATTCTTCACTGCTGAGGTGAATCTGTCCTCTTCCAAACGGTCTTTTTATCTGTAGAAAGTATTTTTCAGCAATGCTCTTGTGCTCCTTAACAGTCCAATACGCCAGAAAAGAGGTGCTTTTTTTTAAATGATTCATTTGTTGTTTTTGTAGGGTGTTTTTATATATTGTCTTTTTGGGTGAATTGTCTTCATGATGTCTATTGGGATGATCATTTTATTGTGCTCAGAAAATACTTTGTATGCTGTAGGTGTCGTAGCTGGGGAAGAAACTATCGGTACGGTTCAGTCTGCGTTCCCAATGGCACCCTATTCCCTGTGCAGTGCACTACTTCAGACCAGAGGCATATGCATCCTGGCCTAAAGTTGTACACTATATAGATGGTCGGATGCAATTTGGAACACAGTACTTTGTTGTAGTGATGACCACACACCATTTGGATGTTGACATTGTGTAATGTATTACTTAAATAAAGAACTACCAAGTGTACCACCTGGACAAATACTGTTTTCTGTCCCTCCCCCAAAAATAATTTCTGTTGACAATTTTAAGCAGTTTCCTAAATCAAAGACCAGTCCTTCATGAAAGGAACAAACTGTAGATTGTTGTCTGACCTCTCACGGGGGACATTTCCAGAAGGATGTACTCCCCCCACACACACACACACACACACAGTGAAATAACATCAGGAGGGGCCCCTTTGACTGAAGACCAGTCCTTAACGTCCAATAAAGAAGAACAAAATGGAAGATGTACTGATTTATATTTTATTAACCTCTCTATCTTCCATCTTCCTCCTCGGTTATCTCTCCTTGACTGAATGCATTCCTCTCACCTCTACTGCACTGTGATTCTCTTATGTACAGCGGGTGGTTCTGGAAAGAGACGGGGAGCAAGAGAGAAATCTGTTATTTAGTAGGTCTGGTGCTGTCAATCATACTGTAGGTTACAGCAGTAGCCCGTTGTCATGACTCCCACCTAATATACAGGTGTACTGTTGTCATGACTCCCACCTAATATACAGGTGGTGTACCATACCGTTCTCATGACTCCCACCTAATATACAGGTGGTGTACCGTTCTCATGACTCCCACCAAATATACAGGTGGTGTACCGTACCGTTCTCATGACTCCCCTTAATATACAGGTGGTGTACCGTACCGTTCTCATGACTCCCACCTAATATACAGGTGGTGTACCGTACCGTTCTCATGACTCTCACCTAATATACAGGTGGTGTACCGTTCTCATGACTCCCCCTAATATACAGGTGGTGTACCGTACCATTCTCATGACTCCGACCTAATATACAGGTGGTGTACCGTACCATTCTCATGACTCCCACCTAATATACAGGTGGTGTACCGTTCTCATGACTCCCACCTAATATACAGGTGGTGTACCGTACCATTCTCATGACTCCGACCTAATATACAGGTGGTGTACCGTACCGTTCTCATGACTCCCCCTAATATACAGGTGGTGTACCGTTCTCATGACTCCCACCTAATATACAGGTGGTGTACCGTTCTCATGACTCCCCCTAATATACAGGTGGTGTACCGTTCTCATGACTCCCACCTAATATACAGGTGGTGTACCGTTCTCATGACTCCCACCTAATATACAGGTGGTGTACCGTTCTCATGACTCCCCCTAATATACAGGTGGTGTACCGTACCGTTCTCATGACTCCCACCTAATATACAGGTGGTGTACCGTTCTCATGACTCCCACCTAATATACAGGTGGTGTACTGTACCGTTCTCATGACTCCCACCTAATATACAGGTGGTGTACCGTTCTCATGACTCCCCCTAATATACAGGTGGTGTACCGTTCTCATGACTCCCCCTAATATACAGGTGGTGTACCGTTGTCATGACTCCCACCTAATATACAGGTGGTGTACCGTACCGTTCTCATGACTCCCCCTAATATACAGGTGGTGTACCGTTCTCATGACTCCCCCTAATATACAGGTGGTGTACCGTTCTCATGACTCCCACCTAATATACAGGTGGTGTACCGTACCGTTCTCATGACTCCCCCTAATATACAGGTGGTGTACCGTTCTCATGACTCCCCCTAATATACAGGTGGTGTACCGTTCTCATGACTCCCACCTAATATACAGGTGGTGTACCGTACCGTTCTCATGACTCCCACCTAATATACAGGTGGTGTACCGTTCTCATGACTCCCACCTAATATACAGGTGGTGTTGAGCAGTCCAACAGATTCAAGAGTAATACAATTGCGCGTTTAATCATTGATCGACTAATGGGTTGTTTGGGGCAGAGCTTATTCAATTTTGATTGGACGATTTGTGTCCTTCCACATCAATATCTTCCACATAATAGCGTCACCTTGTCACCCTGCATGGATTCTTATCCAACCTCATCACACCAAAAAAAAATGCTAAAACTGGTCTAAAATCACTGCTATCATTATGTTGAATTATTACCAATAGAAAAACTGCTAACTTACTATTATATCCTCATTCATTTCTCATTACTTTCAGACGGCCGAAATGTGTTCACCTCAAAATGTCTTCCCCCAGTTTCAATCCCATCTGTTTCCTGTCCATCTGTTTCCTGTCCAGCTGTCACCACCTCCATGGACCTGTCAGTTTAGATGTGACCTGGTCTTTCTGGAACCAAGCTGGTTCAACCTGAACCACAGAACACAGCATAATGAGATGAGCTACGTCTGACAGTCTGGACGGGACAGCTGCCCTAAAGCTCTACTCTCTCACAGTGATGTAATGTCTGTCTTCACTGTTGTAAGGTGTTGGGACTACAGACCTGAGAGGGATGATGTTCTGTAGTTATTGCTGTACAGTGTTAGAGACCTGAGAGGGATGATGTTCTGTAGTTATTGCTGTACAGTGTTAGAGACCTGAGAGTGATGATGTTCTGTAGTTATTGCTGTACAGTGTTAGAGACCTGAGAGGGATGATGTTCTGTAGTTATTGCTGTACAGTGTTAGAGATCTGAGAGGGATGATGTTCTGTAGTTATTGCTGTACAGTGTTAGAGACCTGAGAGGGATGATGTTCTGTAGTTATTGCTGTACAGTGTTAGAGACCTGAGAGGGATGATGTTCTGTAGTTATTGCTGTACGGTGTTAGAGACCTGAGAGGGATGATGTTCTGTAGTTATTTCTGTACGGTGTTAGAGACCTGAGAGGGATGATGTTCTGTAGTTATTGCTGTACAGTGTTAGAGACCTGAGAGGGATGATGTTCTGTAGTTATTTCTGTACAGTGTTAGAGACCTGAGAGGGATGATGTTCTGTAGTTATTTCTGTACAGTGTTAGAGACCTGAGAGGGATGATGTTCTGTAGTTATTGCTGTACAGTGTTAGAGACCTGAGAGGGATTATGTTCTGTAGTTATTGCCGTATGGTGTTAGAGACCTGAGAGGGATGATGTTCTGTAGTTATTGCTGTACAGTGTTAGAGACCTGAGAGGGATGATGTTCTGTAGTTATTGCTGTACAGTGTTAGAGACCTGAGAGGGATGATGTTCTGTAGTTATTGCTGTACAGTGTTAGAGACCTGAGAGGGATGATGTTCTGTAGTTAATGAAGTGCTTGTGAATAACACATAAAAAAAACAGAAAATACTGTAAAGTTGCCTAGGAACTACAAGCACGGCTGCCCTATCTATCGGGGCATGTTCTGCAGTTATGTTATATGGTGTTAGAGGCCTGTCATTATTGCTGTAAGGTGTTGGAACTACAGACCTGAGAGGGATGATGATGTGTTGGGACTACAGACCTGAGAGGGGGGATGAGGTGTTGGAACTACAGACCTGAGAGGGATGATGGGGTGTTGGAACTACAGACCGGAGAGGGGTGATGAGGTGCTGGAACTACAGACCTGAGAGGGATGATGAGGTGCTGGAACTACAGACCTGAGAGGGGTGATGAGGTGTTGGAATTACAGACCTGAGAGGGATGATGAGGTGCTGGAACTACAGACCTGAGAGGGATGATGAGGTGTTGGAACTATAGACCTGAGAGGGGTGATGAGGTGCTGGAACTACAGACATGAGAGGGGGGATGAGGTGTTGGAACTACAGACCTGAGAGGGGTGATGAGGTGTTGGAACTACAGACCGGAGAGGGATGATGAGGTGCTGGAACTACAGACCTGAGAGGGGTGATGAGGTGTTGGAACTACAGACCAGAGAGGGATGATGAGGTGCTGGAACTACAGACCTGAGAGGGGTGATGAGGTCTCTCTCTCTCTCTCTCTCTGTCTCTCTGTCTCTCTGTCTCACATCTCTATATCACTCCAACACAGCCAGGTAAGATGTTAGAGTCTGGAAGTGGACCCCAAAACAAATAACATATTTTAACAATACTATTGTTGAGATAGAGAGAGAGAAAAGAGAGAGGCGTAAATTGCTGTTTTTGGGGGGGAGGTCCACTTCCAGACTGTAACATCTTACCTGGCTCCCCTGCCCTCCTACCTCCCACTCAATTTCCATCTCACCGTGTTGCAGCGATATAGAGATATGAGACATGAAGACAGAGAGAGAGAGAGATAGACAGACAGAGAAATAGACCGAGAGAGACAGAGAGAGAGATGTGAGGTGTAAATGGAGACCTGTTGAGAGAGACGGAGAAAGAGAAATCTAGATAGAGAGATAAAGACTGAGGGAGACAAAAAAAAGAGAGAGATGGAAAGAGGTAGTGAGAGGACATGAAGGGTAGAATACAAATTTCAAACATATGTTTTAAAAAGCAGTTATTGAACAAATCTTTCTGGAAAGGTCTTGTTCCTGTAATGGTATGTTATCTACACCTGAGGCTGGCACACCTGCTGAAGAAATGACTTCCCCGATACTGATTCCATGTAGCATCAAATACATACATTATCACAACACAAATTATACATTAGACGAGCACATTATCCACAACTGACTCATGGCTTTTTGATAAAAATTATTACAATCATTTAAAGGCTAATATGATTCTGAAATAGCATCTATCTAATCTTGTCTTGGTTCACACTGTGTTCCAAACAGGAGAATTTTCAGGAGGCGAACCCAAGAGGACATGACAGCAAGTCCTCTCTCTGTGTCTCAGAGGATATAACCATAGTCATTCATACATACATATGAAATAGCATTTGTCATCTTCATGCATAACACAGTGTTAAATGAGAACAGTGGCAGTCAATCAAATACTTTGTGCAATGAATGTATCCTGCATCACCAGTCTCTCCTCTTCCCAGTAGCAGCAGCCCTACTACAGTTCAACTCCTTCACCCAGCATGCATCACCAGTCTCTCCTCTTCCCAGTAGCAGCAGCCCTACTATAGTTCAACTCCTTCACCCAGCATGCATCACCAGTCTCTCCTCTTCCCAGTAGCAGCAACCCTACTACAGTTCAACTCCTTCACCCAGCATGCATCACCAGTCTCTCCTCTTCCCAGTAGCAGCAGCCCTACTACAGTTCAACTCCTTCACCCAGCATGCATCACCAGTCTCTCCTCTTCCCAGTAGCAGCAGCCCTACTACAGTTCAACTCCTTCACCCAGCATGCATCACCAGTCTCTCCTCTTCCCAGTAGCAGCAGCCCTACTACAGTTCAACTCCTTCACCCAGCATGCATCACCAGTCTCTCCTCTTCCCAGTAGCAGCAGCCCTACTACAGTTCAACTCCTTCACCCAGCATGCATCACCAGTCTCTCCTCTTCCCAGTAGCAGCAGCCCTACTACAGTTCAACTCCTTCACCCAGCATGCATCACCAGTCTCTCCTCTTCCCAGTAGCAGCAGCCCTACTACAGTTCAACTCATTTACCCAGCATGCATCACCAGTCTCTCTCTGTCTCTCCTCTTCCCAGTAGCAGCAGCCCTACTACAGTTCAACTCCTTCACCCAGCATGCATCACCAGTCTCTCTCTGTCTCTCCTCTTCCCAGTAGCAGCAGCCCTACTACATTTCACCTCATTCACCCAGCATGCATCACCAGTCTCTGTCTCTCCTCTTACCAGTAGCAGCAGCCCTACTACAGTTTAACTCATTCACCCAGCATGCATCACCAGTCTCTGTCTCTCCTTTTCCCAGTAGCAGCAGCACTACTACAGTTTAACTAATTCACCCAGCATGCATCACCAGTCTCTGTCTCTCCTCTTCCCAGTAGCAGCAGCCCTACTACAGTTCAACTCATTCACCCAGCATGCATCACCAGTCTCTGTCTCTCCTCTTCCCAGTACCAGATGCCCTAATAAGTTGAAGCCCCCAGAAGCCCCAAACATAGTGCACTATAAAGGGAAAAGGGTGCCATTTGGGACACACGTGTGGTTTATCATGATGCTTACCAACCTCAGTAGCAGCAGTTTCTCAGAAATCCAGAGTTATAGAGGGTTTCATTATCATAGATAAGATTCTTGTGAAATAGCTTGTCATCATTTCATAATCTTAAACCTCTGGAATTGAGTGTATTGGAGTTAAAGGTATGAAGGTCCAGATAACAGAAAAGCTGTAAAGTTCTGCTGTCCTGCTGCCAGCGTGGTGCTAAACTGTAAAGTTATGCTGAGTTGAACGATGAGTCCTGCTGCCAGCGTGGTGCTAAGCTGTAAAGTTATGCTGAGTTGAACGGTGAGTCCTGCTGCCAGCGTGGTGCTAAGCTGTAAAGTTATGCTGAGCTGAACGGTGAGTCCTGCTGCCAGCGTGGTGCTAAACTGTAAAGTTATGCTGAGTTGAACGGTGAGTCCTGCTGCCAGCGTGGTGCTAAGCTGTAAAGTTATGCTGAGCTGAACGGTGAGTCCTGCTGCCAGCGTGGTGCTAAACTGTAAAGTTATGCTGAGCTGAACGGTGAGTCCTGCTGCCAGCGTGGTGCTAAACTGTAAAGTTATGCTGAGCTGAACGGTGAGTCCTGCTGCCAGCGTGGTGCTAAACTGTAAAGTTATGCTGAGTTGAACGGTGAGTCCTGCTGCCAGCGTGGTGCTAAGCTGTAAAGTTATGCTGAGCTGAACGGTGAGTCCTGCTGCCAGCGTGGTGCTAAGCTGTAAAGTTATGCTGAGCTGAACGGTGAGTCCTGCTGCCAGCGTGGTGCTAAGCTGTAAAGTTATGCTGAGCTGAACGGTGAGTCCTGCTGCCAGCGTGGTGCTAAGCTGTAAAGTTATGCTGAGCTGAACGGTGAGTCCTGCTGCCAGCGTGGTGCTAAACTGTAAAGTTATGCTGAGCTGAACGGTGAGTCCTGCTGCCAGCGTGGTGCTAAGCTGTAAAGTTATGCTGAGCTGAACGGTGAGTCCTGCTGCCAGCGTGGTGCTAAGCTGTAAAGTTATGCTGAGCTGAACGGTGAGTCCTGCTGCCAGCGTGGTGCTAAACTGTAAAGTTATGCTGAGTTGAACGGTGAGTCCTGCTGCCAGCGTGGTGCTAAGCTGTAAAGTTATGCTGAGCTGAACGGTGAGTCCTGCTGCCAGCGTGGTGCTAAACTGTAAAGTTATGCTGAGTTGAACGGTGAGTCCTGCTGCCAGCGTGGTGCTAAGCTGTAAAGTTATGCTGAGCTGAACGGTGAGCCCTGCTGCCAGCGTGGTGCTAAGCTGTAAAGTTATGCTGAGCTGAACGGTGAGTCCTGCTGCCAGCGTGG
The DNA here is from genome assembly GCF_002021735.2 of Oncorhynchus kisutch. Taxonomy (NCBI): domain Eukaryota; kingdom Metazoa; phylum Chordata; class Actinopteri; order Salmoniformes; family Salmonidae; genus Oncorhynchus; species Oncorhynchus kisutch. The sequence goes on from NW_022261983.1 coordinate 11,707,971, forward strand.
TGCTAAGCTGTAAAGTTATGCTGAGCTGAACGGTGAGTCCTGCTGCCAGTGTGGTGCTAAGTTGTAAAGTTATGCTGAGCTGAACGGTGAGTCCTGCTGCCAGCGTGGTGCTAAACTGTAAAGTTATGCTGAGTTGAACGGTGAGTCCTGCTGCCAGCGTGGTGCTAAGCTGTAAAGTTATGCTGAGCTGAACGGTGAGTCCTGCTGCCAGCGTGGTGCTAAACTGTAAAGTTATGCTGAGTTGAACGGTGAGTCCTGCTGCCAGCGTGGTGCTAAGCTGTAAAGTTATGCTGAGCTGAACGGTGAGCCCTGCTGCCAGCGTGGTGCTAAGCTGTAAAGTTATGCTGAGCTGAACGGTGAGTCCTGCTGCCAGCGTGGTGCTAAGCTGTAAAGTTATGCTGAGCTGAACGGTGAGTCCTGCTGCCAGTGTGGTGCTAAGCTGTAAAGTTATGCTGAGCTGAACGGTGAGTCCTGCTGCCAGCGTGGTGCTAAGCTGTAAAGTTATGCTGAGTTGAACGGTGAGTCCTGCTGCCAGCGTGGTGCTAAGCTGTAAAGTTATGCTGAGCTGAACGGTGAGTCCTGCTGCCAGCGTGGTGCTAAGCTGTAAAGTTATGCTGAGCTGAACGGTGAGTCCTGCTGCCAGCGTGGTGCTAAGCTGTAAAGTTATGCTGAGCTGAACGGTGAGTCCTGCTGCCAGCGTGGTGCTAAGCTGTAAAGTTATGCTGAGCTGAACGGTGAGTCCTGCTGCCAGCGTGGTGCTAAGCTGTAAAGTTATGCTGAGCTGAACGGTGAGTCCTGCTGCCAGCGTGGTGCTAAGCTGTAAAGTTATGCTGAGCTGAATGGTGAGTCCTGCTGCCAGTGTGGTGCTAAGCTGTAGCTGTTGCTGTGGTGTGGAGCCACTGCGTGCTGCTCGCTCAGTAACACTGAGCCCTGGTATCATTTCTCACTCAGGTTCTGAGGTCCATTAATCAACATGAGCATGATGCTCCAGGCCTCTGTTCCTGGGCCTGAGGCACCACACTAACCTGGCTCTACAAATGCCTCTGGCACACAGTCTAACCTGCCTCTAGTCTCCAACTTCCAGTAGGCCGAGAGAAGTCGATTAATCAACATGAGCATGATGGGCCAGGCCTCTCCTCTCGAGGCTTCTCACCTCATGGCCTCTATACCCATGGCACATGGTCTAACCAGCCTCTAGTCTCCAACTTCCAGTAGGCCGAGAGAAGTCGATTAATCAACATGAGCATGATGGGCCAGGCCTCTCCTCTCGAGGCTTCTCACCTCATGGCCTCTATACCCATGGCACATGGTCTAACCAGCCTCTAATGTCCAACTTCCACTCTCCCCGTGGTAGACAACACTAACCTGCCTCTAACCCTCTAACCTGCCTCTAACCCTCTAACCTGCCTCTAACCTGACCATGATGTCTTCTCTCTCCCCGTGGTAGACAACACTAACCTGCCTCTAACCCTCTAACCTGCCTACGATGTCTTCTCTCTCCCCGTAGTAGACAACACTAACCTGCCTCTAACCCTCTAACCTGCCTCTAACCCTCTAACCTGCCTCTAACCTGCCTACGATGTCTTCTCTCTCCCCCTGGTAGACAACACTAACCTGCCTCTAACCCTCTAACCTGCCTCTAACCCTCTAATCTGCCTCCAAGCTGCCTACGATGTCTTCTCTCTGCCCCTGGTAGACAACACTAACCTGCCTCTAACCCTCTAACCTGCCTCTAACCCTCTAACCTGCCTCTAACCTGCCTACGATGTCTTCTCTCTCCCCCTGGTAGACAACACTAACCTGCCTCTAACCCTCTAACCTGCCTACGATGTCTTCTCTCTCCCCCTGGTAGACAACACTAACCTGCCTACGATGTCTTCTCTCTCCCCCTGGTAGACAACACTAACCTGCCTCTAACACTCTAACCTGCCTCTAACCCTCTAACCTGCCTCTAACCCTCTAACCTGCCTACGATGTCTTCTCTCTCCCCCTGGTAGACAACACTAACCTGCCTCTAACCCTCTTACCAGTAGCAGCAGCCCTACTACAGTTTAACTCATTCACCCAGCATGCATCACCAGTCTCTGTCTCTCCTTTTCCCAGTAGCAGCAGCACTACTACAGTTTAACTAATTCACCCAGCATGCATCACCAGTCTCTGTCTCTCCTCTTCCCAGTAGCAGCAGCCCTACTACAGTTCAACTCATTCACCCAGCATGCATCACCAGTCTCTGTCTCTCCTCTTCCCAGTACCAGATGCCCTAATAAGTTGAAGCCCCCAGAAGCCCCAAACATAGTGCACTATAAAGGGAAAAGGGTGCCATTTGGGACACACGTGTGGTTTATCATGATGCTTACCAACCTCAGTAGCAGCAGTTTCTCAGAAATCCAGAGTTATAGAGGGTTTCATTATCATAGATAAGATTCTTGTGAAATAGCTTGTCATCATTTCATAATCTTAAACCTCTGGAATTGAGTGTATTGGAGTTAAAGGTATGAAGGTCCAGATAACAGAAAAGCTGTAAAGTTCTGCTGTCCTGCTGCCAGCGTGGTGCTAAACTGTAAAGTTATGCTGAGTTGAACGATGAGTCCTGCTGCCAGCGTGGTGCTAAGCTGTAAAGTTATGCTGAGTTGAACGGTGAGTCCTGCTGCCAGCGTGGTGCTAAGCTGTAAAGTTATGCTGAGCTGAACGGTGAGTCCTGCTGCCAGCGTGGTGCTAAACTGTAAAGTTATGCTGAGTTGAACGGTGAGTCCTGCTGCCAGCGTGGTGCTAAGCTGTAAAGTTATGCTGAGCTGAACGGTGAGTCCTGCTGCCAGCGTGGTGCTAAACTGTAAAGTTATGCTAACCTGCCTACGATGTCTTCTCTCTCCCCCTGGTAGACAACACTAACCTGCCTACGATGTCTTCTCTCTCCCCGTGGTAGACAACACTAACCTGCCTCTAACCCTCTAACCTGCCTCTAACCCTCTAACCTGCCTACGATGTCTTCTCTCTCCCCCTGGTAGACAACACTAACCTGCCTACGATGTCTTCTCTCTCCCCCTGGTAGACAACACTAACCTGCCTCTAACACTCTAACCTGCCTCTAACCCTCTAACCTGCCTTTAACACTCTAACCTGCCTCTAACCCTCTAACCTGCCTCTAACCCTCTAACCTGCCTACGATGTCTTCTCTCTCCCCCTGGTAGACAACACTAACCTGCCTCTAACCCTCTAACCTGCCTACGATGTCTTCTCTCTCCCCCTGGTAGACAACACTAACCTGCCTCTAACCCTCTAACCTGCCTACGATGTCTTCTCTCTCAATGCTCTTAGGCAAAGGCTTCAAGGGAGAAGAGTGGTTCAGGTGAAAGGACACTGAGGTACGTGGCTGTCTGACACTCTCCACTACTGCCTGGATGGCTGAGTGTGCACAAAGTGATGTTCTAAGTGAGTGCCAAATGAAATGGGTATCTATCTCATTACTCCAAACTTTCACAGCAATCTGTACAGTTCTTTCCCCCAGGGGAGCTGAGAGAGAGAGAGAGAGAGAGAGAGAGAGAGAGAAAAGAACAAAACACAGTGAAAAGGTCTTTGCTCGGGTTGACAAACGAGGAAGTGGATCGTGAGGCCGAGAAGAGGATTGATTCCTGCAATAATGCATCAGCTGCTGTGCCTGTCTGTCTGGGGGTGGAGGAGGGTGACAATGTTATCATGTTCTGTAAACAAGGAAATTGATGCAGCTAGATCACTTTTGGGGTTGCATCCCAAATAGCACCCTATTCCCTATATAGTGCACTACTTTTGACAAGGGTCCATTAGGGCTCTATAAAGAATAGTGATCCATCTTGGGACGTGGGCTTTGTCTCTCCAGAGTGAAATCCATTACAGAGGAGTCATCTCGTTAGAACAACACTCTCCTGGCTCAGATGGATGTATCACCCGGGGGATACATCTTCAACTATGTATGAAACTCATCAATTCCTCCTCTATTTTTGGGTTGATATCTTCCGCTACCCAGGAAGCCACACCTCTGGGGATTTATTCACGTCGTCTGCTTGAACAGGAACACGACCGGAGGAAATGTTATTGTGTGGAGAATCACCTAGTTTTCTCTTCCGACAATACAGCCCCACACTTCTCATAATCTCTCTCTCTCTCTCTCTCTCTCTCTCTCTCTCTCTCTCTCTCTCTCTCTCTCTCTCTCTCTCTCTCTCTCTCTCTCTCTCGCCCTCTCTCTCTGTCTCTCTGTCTCTCGCCCTCTCTCTCTGTCTCTCTGTCTCTCGCCCTCTCTCTCTGTCTCTCTGTCTCTCTCCCTGTCTCTCTGTCTCTCTGTCTCTCTCTCTCTCTGTCTCTCTCTCTGTCTCTCTCTCTCTCTCTCTCTCTCTCTCTCGCCCCTCTCTCTCTCTCTTTCTCTCTCTCTCTTTCTCTCTCTCTCTCTCTCTTCTCTCTCTCTCTCTCTCTCTCTCTCTCTCTCTCTCTCTCTCTCTCTCTCTCTCTCTCTCTCTCTCTCTCTCTCTCGCCCTCTCTCTCTCTCTCTCGCCCTCTCTCTCGCCCTCTCTCTCTCTCTCTCTCTCGCCCTCTCTCTCTCTCTCTCTCGCCCTCTCTCTCTCTCTCTCTCTCGCCCTCTCTCTCTCTCTCTCTCTCTCTCTCTCTCTCGCCCTCTCTCTCTCGCCCTCTCTCTCTCGCTCTCTCTCTCTCTCTCTCGCCCTCTCTCTCTCTCTCTCTCGCCCCTCTCTCTCTCGCCCTCTCTCTCTCTCTCTCTCGCCCTCTCTCTCTCGCCCTCTCTCTCTCTCTCTCTCTCTCTCTCTCTCGCCCCTCTCTCTCTCTCTCTCGCCCTCTCTCTCTCTCTCTCTCTCTCTCTCTCTCTTTTAGAAGTAACATTTTACTTCCCTAGGAGATATCTCTTTATTATTACTGAGAGTAAGTGCTTTTAACTCTCTCTCTCTCTCTCTCTCTCTCTCTCTCTCTCTCTCTCTCTCTCTCTGTCTCTCTCTCACTCAAACACCTTGTTCATCGTTCTCTGAAGGTAGATGTAAGGGAGAACAAGCAACATCAGAATGAACCATAACAATAAATGTACTGTAACATGGTGTTGTACCCATGGGCCATTAGGCAGGCCTTTCTAACCCTGTTCCTGTGGGCCTTAGGGCAGGCCTTTTTAACCCTGTTCCTGTGGGCCATTAGGCAGGCCTTTTTAACCCTGTTCCTGTGGGCCATAGGGCAGGCCTTTTTAACCCTGTTCCTGTGGGTCATTAGGCAGGCCTTATTAACCCTGTTCCTGTGGGCCATAGGGCAGGCCTTTTTAACCCTGTTCCTGTGGGTCATTAGGCAGGCCTTATTAACCCTGTTCCTGTGGGCCATAGGGCAGGCTGTTCTAACCCTGTTCCTGTGGGCCTTAGGACAGGCCTTTTTAACCCTGTTCCTGTGGGCCTTAGGGCAGGCCTTTCTAACCCTGTTCCAGTGGGCCGTAGGGCAGGCCTTTCTAACCCTGTTCCTGTGGGCCATTAGGCAGGCCTTTCTAACCCTGTTCCTATAGGCCGTAGGACAGGCCTTTTTAACCCTGTTCCTGTGGGCCATAGGGCATGCCTTTTTTAACCATATTCCTGGAGAGAACAATCCTGTAGGTTTGTGCACCAGTTGTTGTAACTAACCTGATTCAGCTAATTATTAGAGTTGTTCGAGAATAGGTTGGGAGTGAAAACCTACAGGACGGTAGCTCTCCAGGAACATGGTTGGAGAACCCTGCCAAAGCTATACAACTCTGTCATATTGGCCATGGTTGTACCATTCCAATTATATGGATGGCCATTGAAATAACACAATGTCAGCTCCATCCATGATATCTTTCCGTACCTCATGTAGGCTGCTAGTCTCCAACCCATCTGGTGTATATAATGTAGACGGCTAGTCTCCTGTCTCTAACCCATCTGCTGTATATCATGTAGACTGCTAGTCTCTAACCCATCTCTTGTATATCATGTAGACTGCTAGTCTCCTGTCTCTAACCCATCTGCTGTATATCATGTTTGAGTTTGAGTTTGAGTTTATTTTTATTTTTACAGGGACAGTGCACATTAATCAACATTTCAGTAAAAGTGCCGGTTTTAGCCAACCGGCTAATTTTCAACCGCAGTCCCTGGGCAGGTTATTAAAAACAATTACAATATAGACAATAGCAACATAGAACAAGCAAGACATAGCAACATAGGACAAGCAAGACATAGCATACAGACAGAGCAACATAGGACAAGCAAGACGTAGCATACAGACAGAGCAACATAGGACAAGCAAGACGTAGCATACAGACAGAGCAGCATAAAACAAAAAGCAGCAAGACAAAATTCATAAAAGCAACAAAGTGTTTCCACACCTCACAAGCTACAGACAACAGACAACATGGAGAGCGGCAACACACAGCTAGGGACCATGTTCACAAATCTGATTGACCTTTAGCCATGTCTTCAAGCATTTTGTGAAAGTGTGATATGTGGTGCAGTTATGTGTGTCTGATGGCAGTGTATTCCAGACATGGGAAGCTCTCACAGAGAATGCAGATTTACTAAAGGTGCTTTTCCTTAGGGGAACTATACAGTCACCTCTCATGGCAGACCTTGTGGATCTGCTGCCATATGTCTGGGTTTTCTGTTTAACAAAAATATTGAGTGGAGGGGGAGCCAGGCCATTGAGGATCTTGAATACAAGACATGCGTCGGTGTATTGCACAAGATTTTCCCAACTCAAGAGCTCATGCTTTCTAAGGATGTGACAATGATGATGGCTATTGGGCTTCCTATCATGTAGACTGCTAGTCTCTAACCCATCTGCTGTATAGCATGTCAACTGCTAGTCTCCTGTCTCTAACCCATCTGCTGTATATAATGTAGACTGCTAGTCTCTAACCCATCTGCTGTATAGCATGTAGACTGCTGGTCTCCTGTCTCTAACCCATCTGCTGTATATCATGTAGACTGCTAGTCTCCTGTCTCTAACCCATCTGCTGTATATAATGTAGACTGCTAGTCTCTAACCCATCTGCTGTATATAATGTAGACTGCTATTCTCTAACCCATCTCTTGTATATCATGTAGACTGCTAGTCTCCTGTCTCTAACCCATCTGCTGTATATAATGTAGACTGCTAGTCTCTAACCCATCTGCTGTATATAATGTAGACTGCTAGTCTCTAACCCATCTCCTGTATATCATGTAGACTGCTAGTCTCTAACCCATCTCTTGTATATCATGTAGACTGCTAGTCTCTAGCCCATCTGCTGTATATAATGTAGACTGCTAGTCTCTAACCCATCTGCTGTATATAATGTAGACTGCTAGTCTCCTGTCTCTAACCCATCTGCTGTATATCATGTAGACTGCTAGTCTCCTGTCTCTAACCCATCTGCTGTATATAATGTAGACTGCTAGTCTCTAACCCATCTGCTGTATATAATGTAGACTGCTAGTCTCTAACCCATATCCTGTATATCATGTAGACTGCTAGTCTCTAACCCATCTCTTGTATATCATGTAGACTGCTAGTCTCTAACCCATCTCCTGTATATCATGTAGACTGCTAGTCTCTAACCCATCTCTTGTATATCATGTAGACTGCTAGTCTCTAGCCCATCTGCTGTATAGCATGTAGACTGCTAGTCTCTAACCCATCTGCTGTATATAATGTAGACTGCTAGTCTCCTGTCTCTAACCCATCTGCTGTATAGCATGTAGACTGCTAGTCTCTAACCCATCTGCTGTATATAATGTAGACTGCTAGTCTCTAACCCATCTCTTGTATATCATGTAGACTGCTAGTCTCCTGTCTCTAACCCATCTGCTGTATATAATGTAGAATGCTAGTCTCTAACCCATCTCTTGTATATCATGTAGACTGCTAGTCTCCTGTCTCTAACCCATCTGCTGTATATCATGTAGACTGCTAGTCTCCAACTCATCTGCTGTATATCATGTAGACTGCTAGTCTCCAACTCATCTGCTGTATATAATGTAGACTGCTACTCTCTATAATGTAGACTGCTACTCTCTAACCCATCTGCTGTATATAATGTAGACTGCTAGTCTCTAACCCATCTCCTGTATATCATGTAGACTGCTAGTCTCTAACCCATCTCTTGTATATCATGTAGACTGCTAGTCTCCTGTCTCTAACCCATCTGCTGTATAGCATGTAGACTGCTTGTCTCTAACCCATCTGCTGTATAGCATGTAGACTGCTAGTCTCCTGTCTCTAACCCATCTGCTGTATAGCATGTAGACTGCTAGTCTCCTGTCTCTAACCCATCTGCTGTATAGCATGTAGACTGCTAGTCTCTAACCCATCTGCTGTATATCATGTAGACTGCTGGTCTCTAACCCATCTGCTGTATATAATGTAGACTGCTAGTCTCTAACTCATCTGCTGTATATCATGTAGACTGCTAGTGTCTAACCCATCTGCTGTATATAATGTAGACTGCTAGTCTCTAACCCATCTGCTGTATATAATGTAGACTGCTAGTCTCTAACCCATCTGCTGTATAGCATGTAGACTGCTAGTCTCTAACCCATCTGCTGTATATAATGTAGACTGCTAGTCTCCTGTCTCTAACCCATCTGCTGTATATCATGTAGACTGCTAGTCTCTAACTCATCTGCTGTATATCATGTAGACTGCTAGTCTCTAACCCATCTGTTGTATATCATGTAGACTGCTAGTCTCTAACCCATCTGCTGTATATCATGTAGAATGCTAGTCTCCTGTCTCTAACCCATCTGCTGTATATCATGTAGACTGCTAGTCTCTAACCCATCTGCTGACACCTTGTCATGTTCAGCCCCAGTTCATTGACTGTGTGTGTCACTCCTATCTCTGTCCCCCTGCTACAACCAGCGCACATCGCCAATAATGAGGGAGAGGGAGAGTTCCTAGGTCGCATCCCAACGGGCACCCTATTGCCTTATACAATGCACTATAGTACCAGGCCCCTGGTTAAAAGTAGTGCACTATATAGGAAATAGGCTGCCATTTGGGACACAAACCCTGTCTCTACATCAGTGACATCCAGAGACCATGTTATCAGTGTATGATTACACAGACAGACCCGGGACATCAAATGACTCATTTTACAGTACATACGCTCGCTGTCTCATCATGTCATCCTGTTACGCCTCTTTTGAGGGAGGGATTGAAGCTTGCTGTTTAAATTAGGAGGTGTGCAGAGCAGAGCTGCTACACAGAGGTTTGTGTCCAAAATGGCACCCTATTCCCTATATAGTGCACTACGTTTGACCTGAACCCTATGGGTCCTGGTCACAAATAGTGCACTACATAAGGAATAGGATGCCATTTGGGACGCAGCCCTAATTAAAATGCATGGTATTGATGTGAGGAAGGCAGGATGCTGTGGAGACAGGGAGCTCTGAGGAGTCTCTCCTTGATCTATCTCTCTCTCCTGATGCTACATGTACATTGCAGTGTGTTAGGTCCCACGCTCCAGAGGATCATACAGTCTCATTATTACATCTGTCCAGTCGACCAGGTTGATTTAAAGACCATATGACGAACAGCGGGAGAGCAGCTCTGACATTGGTTCGTCTGATAGATGAAACAGAGATGCTACAAGACTACATCTCCTCTTCTCTCCTTCCTTCTCCTCCCTTCTTCTCTCCTCTTCTTCTCTCCTTCTCCTCCCTTCTCCTCTCCTTCTCTCCTTCTCTCCTTCTCCTCCCTTCTCCTCTCCTTCTCTCCTTCTCTCCTCTCCTCTCCTTCTCTCCTTCGCTTCTCACCTTCCTTCTCCTTCCTTCTTCTTTTCTCTCCTCTCCTCCTTACTTCTCCTCTCATGTCCTCTCCTCTCAATGCACATGCAGACAGACAGGCAGGCACACACAGACAGGCACAGACAGACAGACAGGCAGGCAGGCAGGCAGGCTGAGAGAGACAGGTACAGACAGACAGACGGTACAGACAGACAGACGGGTACAGACAGACAGAAAGTTACAGACAGACAGAAAGTTACAGACAGACAGACGGGTACAGACAGACAGACGGGTACAGACAGACAGAAAGTTACAGACAGACAGACAGGTACAGACAGACAGACAAGTACAGACAGACAAGTACAGACAGACAGACAGACAGACAGGTACAGACAGACAGAAAGTTACAGACAGACAGAAAGTTACAGACAGACAGACAGAAAGTTACAGACAGACAGACAGGTACAGACAGACAGGTACAGACAGGTACAGACCGACAGAAAGTTACAGACAGACAGAAAGTTACAGACAGACAGAAAAGTACAGCCAGACGGGTACAGACAGACAGGCAGGTACAGACCGACAGAAAGTTACAGACCGACAGAAAGTTACAGACAGACAGAAAGTTACAGACAGACAGAAAGTTACAGACAGACAGAAAAGTACAGCCAGACGGGTACAGACAGACAAACAGACAGGTATAACACACAAAGACAGACAGACAAACAGACAGGTACAACAGAGAGATACAGACAAACAAACAGACAGGTACAACAGAGAGAGACAGACAAACCAACAGACAGAGACAGACAGACAGACAGGTACAGCCAGACAGGTACAGACAAACAAACAGACAGGTACAACAGACAGAGACAGACAGACAAACAGACAGGTACAGACAGACAAACAGACAGGTACAACAGACAGAGACAGGCAGACAGGTACAGACAAACAAACAGACAGGTACAACAGACAGAGAGACAGACAGCTACAACATACAGCATATTGGTAAAAAAAAGCTTGCCAGTAAAACACCTTCCTCTCTGGTTCATTATGTCTCCAACTGTGTTGTAGTGATTACATTTACGCCTCCCTTTGACGTCTGCTAGTCACCAGGCAGGAAAAGGCAGGAAAAGGCAGTCTGGATCTCAAATGGTACCCTATTCCCTCTGTAGTGCACTACTTTAGACCAGGGTCCATTGGACTAATCCCTCTGTAGTGCACTACTTTAGACCAGGGTCCATTGGGCTATTCCCTCTGTAGTGCACTACATTAGACCAGGGCCCATTGGGCTAATCCCTCTGTAGTGCACTACATTAGACCAGGGCCCATTGGGCTAATCCCTCTGTAGTGCACTACATTAGACCAGGGCCCATTGGGCTAATCCCTCTGTAGTGCACTACATTAGACCAGGGCCCATTGGGCTAATCCCTCTGTAGTGCACTACATTAGACCAGGGTCCATTGGGCTAATAAAGCACCATTTGAGTAAACAACCAGAGACAGCAGAGTGAAGAGAACATAACCAGAACATCTTGGGCAGCAGGGTAGCCTTGTGGTTAGAGCATTGGACTAGCAACCGAAAGGTTGCAAGTTCGAATCCCCGAGCTGACAAGGTACAAATCTGTCGTTCTGCCCCTGAACAGGCAGTTATCCCACTGTTCCTAGGCTGTCATTGAACATAATAATTTGTTCTTAACTGACTTGCCTACCTTAATATAGGTCAAGTAAAAAAATCTGGTTTCTGACTGGTTTTGTTGCTAGTCGGTCTGGTACTAGCACAGACAGGCTCACTCTAGGAGTACATTTTTCATATTTCATACTTCTATATTTCATGGGGCGGCAGGTAGCCTAGTGGTTGGGAGCATTGGGCCAGTAACCGAAAAGTTGGTCGATCGAATCCCCGAGGTGGCAAGGTAAAAATCTGCCGTTCTGCCCCTGAACAAGGCAGTTAATCCACTGTTCCCCGGTAGGCTGTCATTGTAAATATGAACTTGTTCTGACTTGCATAGTTAAATAAAAATAAATGTAATACTTCTATAATTTCATCATAGAGAATCTTATATTGATCACACCAGAGCTACATACATCTTAGTGTTGCTAATTTTATTGTATCATAGATACAGCCTCTAACACGGAGTACTATGCTCTCTGTTTACCAAACTAAAGGCAGGGTACCGTAGCCTGGTCACCTGGGAGCGGAGACCGCTAGCAGGGTTTGTGAATAGAGCTCTAATGCGCTCTACTGCTAGCAGGGTTTGTGAATAGAGCTCTAATGTTCTCTACTGCTAGCTGGGTTTGTGTACAGAGCTCTAATGTTCTCGACTGCTAGCTGGGTTTGTGTTCAGAGCTCTAATGTTCTCTACTGCTAGCTGGGTTTGTGTTCAGAGCTCTAATGTTCTCGACCGCTAGCTGGGTTTGTGTACAGGGCTCTAATGCGCTCTACTGCTAGCTGGGTTTGTGTTCAGAGCTCTAATGTTCTCGACTGCTAGCTGGGTTTGTGTTCAGAGCTCTAATGTTCTCTACTGCTAGCTGGGTTTGTGTTCAGAGCTCTAATGTTCTCGACTGCTAGCTGGGTTTGTGTTCAGAGCTCTAATGTTCTCGACTGCTAGCTGGGTTTGTGTACAGGGCTCTAATGCGCTCTACTGCTAGCTGGGTTTGTGTTCAGGGCTCTAATGTTCTCTACTGCTAGCTGGGTTTGTGTTCAGGGCTCTAATGTTCTCGACTGCTAGCTGGGTTTGTGTTCAGGGCTCTAATGTTCTCGACTGCTAGCTGGGTTTGTGTACAGAGCTCTAATGTTCTCGACTGCTAGCTGGGTTTGTGTACAGAGCTCTAATGTTCTCGACTGCTAGCTGGGTTTGTGTACAGAGCTCTAATGTTCTCTACTGCTAGCTGGGTTTGTGTACAGAGCTCTAATGTTCTCTACTGGGAGTGCTTGGCATTGTGGAGTGCTTGGTACCACCTATTCACAGCAGCAGATCCTGGTTATTTGTAATGTAGACTGATGGTGTTCATGGTGAAAACACTCTCTTTAGTGTAACGCCCATCTGTCTTCCCTCGCTCATCCACAGAGGATCAAAACATGGTGGCATCCCAAATGACACCCTGCTCCCTATTTAGCTCACTACCCTAGTGTTTCCCCATAGGCCTCTGGTCAAAAGTAGTGCACTACCCTAGGGTTTCCCCATAGGCCTCTGGTCAAAAGTAGTGCACTACCCTAGGGTTTCCCCATAGGCCTCTGGTCAAAAGTAGTGCACTACCCTAGGGTTTCCCCATAGGCCTCTGGTCAAAAGTAGTGCACTACCCTAGGGTTTCCCCATAGGCCTCTGGTCAAAAGTAGTGCACTACCCTAGGGTTTCCCCATAGGCCTCTGGTCAAAAGTAGTGCACTACCCTAGGGTTTCCCCATAGGCCTCTGGTCATAAGTAGTGCACTACCCTAGGGTTTCCCATAGGCCTCTGGTCAAAAGTAGTGCACTACCCTAGGATTTCCCCATAGGACTCTGGTCAAAAGTAGTGCACTACCCTAGGGTTTCCCATAGGCCTCTGGTCAAAAGTAGTGCACTACCCTAGGATTTCCCCATAGACCTCTGGTCAAAAGTAGTGCACTACCCTAGGATTTCCCCATAGGCCTCTGGTCAAAAGTAGTGTACTGTATAAGGAATAGGATGCCATTTGGGGAAAGACTACAGTTCTGTCTCTCTGTCAGCCAGGAGCACACTTGTGTTTAGGACTAATGAAGACCCAGATGGCCTACTGTCATCAACATGAAATAAAGTAGCCAATGAAACGTCCTGATAAACGTAGCTAGCACCATACGTCTTCCAATGGGCAGCTCCTTGGACTAGAACAACTGGCCTCTGATTTAATTGTGAATACATTACAGAAGATGAATGTTTAGATTTGAGTTACTTAAAGAGATTACAAGATGTTTTTTTAGATACATTAGATCAGAACATGTATTTTTACTGATTCCAGTCTAATTGACTCCCCATGGACCATTCTGTCCAGCAGACCAACAGGACGTGAACAGCATCATACATGAATGGAAAAAGCCACAAAACGACCAAATAGACACATAAACCACCACATGATGCCTAAAAGAGCATGACAATCCCAGTTAAATGGCTCCATGTGATTCGAGCAGTGAATATTGTATATTGTGTTTGAGCAGTGTATATTGTGTGTTGTGTTTGAGCAGTGTATGTTGTGTGTTGTGTTTGAGCAGTGTATGTTGTGTTTGAGCAGTGTATATTGTATGTTGTGTTTGAGCAGTGTATATTGTATGTTGTGTTTGAGCAGTGTATATTGTATATTGTGTTTGAGCAGTGTATACTGTGTTTGAGCAGTGTATGTTGTGTTTGAGCAGTGTATATTGTATATTGTGTTTGAGCAGTGTATATTGTATATTGTGTTTGAGCACTGTATATTGTATATTGTGTTTGAGCAGTGTATATTGTATATTGTGTTTGAGCACTGTATATTGTGTTTGAGCAGTGTATATTGTATATTGTGTTTGAGCACTGTATATTGTGTTTGAGCAGTGTATATTGTATATTGTGTTTCAGCAGTGTATATTGTATGTTGTGTTTGAGCAGTGTATATTGTATATTGTGTTTGAGCAGTGTATGTTGTGTTTGAGCAGTGTATATTGTGTTTGAGCAGTGTATATTGTGTGTTGTGTTTGAGCAGTGTATGTTGTGTGTTGTGTTTGAGCAGTGTATGTTGTGTTTGAGCAGTGTATATTGTATGTTGTGTTTGAGCAGTGTATATTGTATGTTGTGTTTGAGCAGTGTATATTGTATATTGTGTTTCAGCAGTGTATATTGTATGTTGTGTTTGAGCAGTGTATATTGTATATTGTGTTTGAGCAGTGTATGTTGTGTTTGAGCAGTGTATATTGTGTTTGAGCAGTGTATATTGTATATTGTGTTTGAGCAGTGTATATTGTATATTGTGTTTGAGCACTGTATATTGTGTTTGAGCAGTGTATATTGTATATTGTGTTTCAGCAGTGTATATTGTGTTTGAGCAGTGTATGTTGAACCGAGCAGGGCTATGATGGACCAGATCATGATGGACCAGACCACGATGGACCAGATCACGATGGACCAGACCACGATGGACCAGATCACGATGGACCAGACCACGATGGACCAGATCACGATGGACCAGACCATGATGGACCAGACCACGATGGACCAGACCACGATGGACCAGACCACGATGGACCAGATCACGATGGACCAGACCACGATGGACCAGACCACGATGGACCAGATCACGATGGACCAGATCACGATGGACCAGACCACGATGGACCAGACCACGATGGACCAGACCACGATGGACCAGACCACGATGGACCAGACCACGATGGACCAGATCACGATGGACCAGATCACGATGGACCAGACCATGATGGACCAGACCACGATGGACCAGATCACGATGGACCAGACCACGATGGACCAGACCACGATGGACCAGATCACGATGGACCAGATCACGATGGACCAGACCACGATGGACCAGACCACGATGGACCAGACCACGATGGACCAGACCAAGATGGACCAGATCACGATGGACCAGACCACAATGGACCAGACCACGATGGACCAGACCACGATGGACCAGACCACGAAGGACCAGACCACGATGGACCAGACCACGATGGACCAGACCACGACGGACCAGACCACGATGGACCAGATCACGATGGACCAGATCACGATGGACCAGATCACGATGGACCAGACCACGATGGACCAGATCACGATGGACCAGATCACGATGAACCAGACCACGATGGACCAGATCACGATGGACCAGATCACGATGGACCAGACCACGATGGACCAGACCACGATGGACCAGATCAAATTGTATTGGTCACTTACCCATGTTTAGCAGATGTTATTGCAGGTGTAGAGAAATGCTTGTGTTTCTAGCTCCAACAGAGAAGTAATATCTAACAAGTAGTATCTAACAATTACACAACATATATACAATACACACAAGTCTAAGTAAAGGAATGGAACTAAGAATATATAAATATATGGACGAGCAATGTCAGAGCGGCATAGACTAAGATACCACAGCAGACCTGGGTTCAAATACTATTAGAAATCTTTCAAATACTTTGAGCATTTGCTTTAGCCTGCCTGGAGTGCCATATGGGCGGAGTATGCCTTTAAGTGACTATTCTATTGGTTAAATGATGCCAGGCAAGCTCAATCAGCACAGAAAAAGTATGGGAAATGATTTAGAATAGTGTTTGAACCCAAGTGTGGACCATATGACTGTTCTGTTCTGTTCCTCCATGGCCCCAGTCCAAAGCCTCTCCTCAGACAGACAGACACTCCAGAAATTGATTACCGCCTCTCTGATTGCAGTTCTCTCTCTCTCTCAAATCTAAATTGCGACTACAGACACGAATCCAGACCATATTCCTGGAGTACACTAAATCACTCTCACACGCTCCCCCCTCCTCACCCTACTCCCTCTCCTCTCCCCTCCCTTCTCAACCTGTCCACTCCACTGCCACATAAAAACACCCAACAAGAGGAACTGAATGGAGAACAATGTTGCTCTGCTCCTCATGTGTCCTTGTAATCGAAGCCAGGAACATTTGTCTGCCTCTCTCATCTCTCTCTCTGCAACTCTCTCTCTTTGTGTATCTCTCTCTCCTCTCTCTCTCTCTGTCTCGCTCTCTTTCTATCTCTGTCTCTCTCTCTCTGTCGCTCATCTCCGTCTCAACCTCTTTCTCTCCCCCTCTCTCTCTCTCCTTCATCGTTCTTCCACACAGTGTTAGACAGACAGACAGTGTCCCGTCGGGCATCTGTCTGTCTGTCTGTCTGTCTGTCTAACACTGTGTGGACACTGTGTGGAAGAACGACGAAGGAGAGAGAGAGAGGGGGAGAGAAAGAGGTTGAGATGGAGATGAGCGACAGAGAGAGAGATACTGTACGTAACGCCTGCTCAATGTCCGCGTCCAGCTCCCACACGATCGGTGCTACCAGGCAGGAGTCCGGGAGTATGGGAGTCTGATCCATGGGCCGCTCCTCTGTGTCATACAGCTGGGACAGTGCGTCTGCCTTAACATTTTGGGAACCTGATCTGTAGGACAGGGTAAACACAAAACGGGTAAAGAACATGGCACACCTTGCCTGACGAGGATTCAGTCTCCTAGCTGCCCGGATTTACTCCAGGTTGCGGTGGTCAGTCCAGATGAGGAAAGGGTGTTCAGCCCCCTCAAGCCAATGTCTCCACACCATCAAAGCTTTAACCACAGCCAACAGCTCCCGGTCCTCCACGTCATAGTTCCGCTCCGCCGGGCTGAGCTTCTTCGAGAAGGTACAGGGGCGGTGGCGTGCTCGAGCGCTGAGAGAGCACGGCTCCTATCCCAGCCTCGGACGCGTCCACCTCCATTTTGAACACCAAAGAGCAATCCGGATGGGCCAGCACAGGAGCCGAGGTCAACAGTGCCCTTAGGTGCCCAAAAGCCCTGTCCGCCTCAGCCGACCACTGCAAACGTACAGGACCCCCCTTCAGCAGTGAGGTAAATGGAGCAGCCACATGGCCAAAACCCAGGATAAATCTCTGGTAGTAATTGGCAAACTCTAAAAACCGCTGCACCTCCTTTACCATGGTGGGAGTCGGCCAATTACGCACGGCTGAAATGCGGTCACTCTCCATCTCTACCCCAGATGTGGAAATGCGATATCCTAGGAAGGAGACAGCCTGCTGGAAGAACAGGCATTTCTCAGCCTTGACGTACAGGTAATGCTCCAACAGACGTCCAAGTACCCTGCGCACCAAGGACATAAATATCAGAATGTCATCGATATTCACCACTACACCCTGTCCGTGCAGGTCCCTGAAAATCCTGTCTACAAAGGATTGGAGGACTGATGGAGCATTCATCAACCCGTACGGCATGATGAGGAACTCATAATGCCCTAAGGTGGTACTGAACCCAGTCTTCCACTCGTCCCCCTCCCCCCGGATACGCACCAGGTTGTAAGCACTCCTGAGATCCAGTTTAGTGAAGAAGCGCGCCCCATGCATTGACTCAATCGTCGTGGCGATAAGAGGTAGCGGGTAGCTGTACCTCACCGTGATTTGATTGAGACCTCCTTTAGTCAATGCACGGGCGCAGACCTCCCTCCTTCTTCTCCACGAAAAAAGAAACTCGAGGAGGCAGGTGAAATGGAGGGCCGAATGTACCCCTGACGCAGAGATTCAGAGACGTATGTCTCCATAGCCACCGTCTCCGCTTGCGACAGGGGATACACGTGACTCCTGGGAAGTGCAGCGTCTGCCAGGAGATTTATCACACAATCCCCCCTTTGATGGGGTGGTAACTGAGTCGCCTTCTTTTTGGAGAAGGCGAGAGCCAAATTGGCATATTCTCGGGGGATGCGCACGGTGGAGACCTGGTCTGGACCTTCCACCTTGGTAGCACCAACGGAAACCCATACACACCTCCCCGAGCACTCTCTCTCGTGACCACCCTGTTAGAGCCCTCTGTTGCCTTGAAATGGTGGGGTCATGACTAGCCAACCAGGGAAGGCCTAGTCCCACGAGAAATGCAAGAGAGTCAATGAGGAAGAGACTGATTCTCTCCTCATGACTTCCCTGTCTCCATGGCCAGGGAGATGGTGGCTTCCCTAATTAGCCCGGACCCTAATGGTCGACTATCCAGAGCGTGTACCAGAAAAGGTCTAACCACAGGAACAATGGGAATCCCTAAACTAAGGGCGAACGCTCTATCGATAAAATTACCAGCTGCGCCTGAATCGACGAGCGCCTTATGCTGGGAATACTCAGGAAAACAAACATGCGGTGACTCACTTGGGGTGACGCCAGAGAGCCCTGCCTGCTGCCTCGACTCCCAGAGGGACCAACCCGGCACCGCCCGGCAGTGTGCCCTCTGCGGCCACAGATGGTGCACGTGAAGGCCCCTCCTCCAGCCTCCCTACGCACAGCCCCTCCCAGCTCCATGGGCACCAGACCGGGGGTGCTGGAATATGGAACCGACAGAGCCCTCCTCCAGCCTCCCAACGTGCAGCGCCTCCCAGCTCCATGGGCACCGGAGCGGGGGTGCTGGGAGATGGAACCGACAGAGCCCTCCTCCAGCCTCCCAACGTGCAGCCCCTCCCAGCTCCATGGGCACCGAAGCGGGGGTGCTGGAAGATGGACCCGACAGAGCCCTCTCTGGACGTCCGCGGGTGACCAGCAGGTTATCCAACCGGATGGACAGATCCACCAGTTGGTCAAAGGTGACGGTGGCCAACTCCAGCCGGACGTCCTCGCGCAAGCTGCATCGGTAGTGGTCGATAAGGGCCCTGTCGTTCCATCCTGCTCCGGCTGCCAAGGTCCGGAATTCTAGGGCAAACTTCTGGGCACTCCTCGTCCCCTGCCTCAGGTGGAAGAGCCGCTCTCCCGACGCTCTACCCTTGGGCGGATGGTCAAAGACGGCCCGGAAGCGACGGGTGAAGTCTTCCTCCCTCCACACGGTGTTTGCCCACTTCAGAGCTCTCCCCGAGAGGCACGAGACGAGGGCGGACATCCCTTCCAGAGGGAGCTGGGTGAACGGTGGCCAGGTATAGGTCCAGCTGTAATAGGAACCCCTGGCACCGTGCTGCCGTCCCATCATACTCCCTGGGAAGGGAGAGACACATCCCACTGGGACTGGTTCCAGGAGGGACGGGTAGAGATACCCCTGGTTGTGCTGGTCGAGGCGCTGGAGAGACTCCCTGTCTCTCCCAGTGGTCCATGGTCTGGACAACGCGATCCATCGTGGCGCAGAGATGTTGTAGCATCGCCGAGTGTTCTCGGACGAGTTCCTCGACTCCTCTAACCGGGTTACCTGCTCCTGCTGATTCCATGGTTGGTGTGGGATTCTGTCAAGGGTGTGCGCTGCTGGTGAAGAAGTCAGGTGCAGGAGAGCAGAGAGTTTTGTTCAGGCGCACACTTTATTGGGCAGAAGCAAACAACCATAAGACGCAACTGCGTCAAACAAACCTCCAGGCGAAAGTGTAAATCGATACAAAGTCACAATGTATCAAAAAAGTTTAACAATATGAACATACTACGGGTGAACATGGTACCCGAAAAACCCAGCTAGGCGCGTCAAACAAAAACACCTAACAAAGAACAATCCCACACAAAGACATGGGGGGGAACAGAGGAATATATATATGCAGTTGATTAGGGAATGTAAACCAGGTGTGATGTAGAAGTCCGTCACTGGCCGCGGGCAGCATCTGGTACTTTAACGCACGCACACACACATTCATCACTCCTCCCTGTTCCGTTATCAGATAAGTTAACAATGTGGGTCGACACACAAGTTAACTTCTCTATCTTAGTACATACATTTCACACTTATTTCAGTAACCGGTTATGGGATAAAAAAATAAACAGATAAGTGTTCATATTTAATATAAGTAATATTTATTTTACTTATCGATGTTATGGATGAGTGCATTGTTTGTTTGTTCTGTTCCTCTCTCTCTCCATCCCTGTAGCTTCTGTGTATGCTGAATAAGGACCCGAGCTAAGGGAATGGGCTAACTTTGTAGTGCCTGTCCCGAATGGCTCATTAATGTAAATGGCCTTATTGAAAGACACTGTCAGTAGTGATGTAATTTTGTAAATGTTATATTGTGATATTGTTTCATAAAAAACATGTTGCAATGTATATACGTTAGTATGTTTAGTTAAATGGAAAATGTAGATAATTGCCTAATTAATTAGTGTTAATTGTTCTGAGGGGAGGGGCTAGACCTACTTTCAGTTCATGGAGAGATATTTTGGATTGAGCTGTGAATGGGGCAGCATTGTTTTTAGCTGGCCCATAAGGTATACGTTTTGATGGCAGTACTGTTGTTTTTGTTCTGGAATCACTCTGTAAATAAACACCCTGAAGCACAGAAGAACTTTTGCGGCTCCGCCATCTTTTTATTTTGATAGAGGTTTGGTTTCCCAGTTTAGCCTTCTGGCCTCCTCTACGTGACACCAGGTGTGTGGGGAACAAGACAAAACAAATGGAACAATGAAAAATGGAACAATGAAAAATGGAGCGGCCATGGCTAGAAGGCCGGTGACACCGAATGCAGCCCTAACAAAGAGGGGAGCCGACTTCGGCGTGATGTTTCAAATATGTGGGACAAAGTTGTTGATGCAGTCACTAAAACAGCTGTGTGGTTGTTGGGAAAGTGGTCAAAATAGCTGATTTGTATCAAAAGTTATGTTTACAGTGAATGTTGGAAGTCATGATGTCACAATGGGGAGCTTTAGAATGTTGAAACAAGTCTCATTAAAGTGAATGAAGACCAAAAAATATGTAACTTAAAAAGTATAAAAGCTATCAAAAAGTTAAATGTAAGCACCCTATTCCAGATCGTTCTACACGTTTTAAAGTTTGAAAGGCGTTTCTACCTTAGATGGTGTAAGAGGAGTAGTGTGCAGAAGAAGTATGACAAAGATTTAAAGTAGGGACTTTTTCTGAACATGTCCCACCTGTAACGGCTGTTTGAAGAAGAGGACCAAGGTGCAGCGTGGTGTTCATGATTTTTAATAAAACTGAACACTAGAACAAACTAAATAGTTCTGTCTGGTGCAGACACACAAAACAGAAAATAACTACCCACAAAACACAGGAGGGAAAAGGCTACTTAAGTATGGTTCTCAATCAGAGACAACGATAGACAGCTGTCCCTGATTGAGAACCACACCCGGCCAAACACACAGAAATGGAAAACATAGAACACAAAACATAGAATGCCCACCCCAACTCACGCCCTGACCAAACCAAAATAGATACATAAAAAGGATCTCTAAGTTCAGGACGTGACACCACCTAAAAACACTGACCTCTTTATACTGTTTTTATGTGTGTTATTTGACCAAGTCTGCTAACTCTACTCTGATAGATATACTCAACTGGGGTGGCAGGGTAGCCTAGTGGTTAGAACATTGGACTAGTAACTGGAAGGTTGCAAGTTCAAATCCCTGTTCTGCCCCTGAACAAGGCAGTTAACCCACAGTTCCTAGGCTGTCATTGAAAATAAGAAATTGTTCTTAACTGACTTGCCTAGTTAAAATATATATTTTTTTAACTGCATCATTAGGGTGAAAATACAACCGAAATCAGCGGTGTGTTACCAGACAGACAGACAGGACAGAGAGGGTAGACAGACAGGACTTTACTTTCACGTTCTTAACGATGAAAATAACTACTGTAGAAAACCCTCACTACACCCTCTCTCTGACCATGAGAGTTAGAGACACAATGTTTGAGACTCTCTAGCCCCAGCAGAGGTGGCCATCCTCAGATGATGCCTAGCTGGTAAGGGGGTCATAAACTGCTTGTTCTCACCTCGCACACACACACACACACACACACACACACACACACACACACACACACACACACACACACACACACTGGTTTTGAGGGTTGTCAATACGTTAGGTTTCCTGGACAGTGAGGCCTTCTTTAACCCTGAACTGCCCAGCGATATGCAGTTACGCCCTAGTCATGACATTGTGACATCATCAACCCGCAGGTCAGACTGCACCACATCACTCCCCCCTGTCTCCCTGTAACAGATCCTAGGGGTTCTTTTCTGCTCATGCATCCTTATTTTAATGCAAAACCTAGCACTGGTGGGCGTGGCCAAACAGCTCTATTTTCATGTCATCCAACAAACGTAAAATGCCTGGAGTTTGCTAAACGGCGTTAGCATTTGGATTGGTCAGATGACATAAAAATAGAACTCTTTGGCCACGCCCACCAGTGGGGGTTTGTTGATGCATATGCAGAACAGAACCACATACCTACTGTAACAACATGGTGGTGGATCTTTGATGTTATGGGGCTATTCTGCTTCCACTGGTCCTGGGGCATCATGAACTTTACCCAGTACCAGGACATTTTTGCCAAAACCCTGGATGCCTCTGCCAGGAGGCTGAAACTTGGCCGCAAGTGGATCTTCCAGCAAGACAATAACCCCAAGCACACATCAAATCCACAAAGAAATGGTTAATTGGCCACATAATCAACATTTGGCAATGGCCATCTCAGTCTTCTGGACTTAAATCCCATTGAAAACCTGTGGTTTGAATTGAAGAGGGAAGTCCATAAGAGACGAAGGATATCAAGGATCGAGAAAGATTGTGTCTAGAGGAACGGTCTAAGAGCCCTCCCATTGTGTTCTCCAACCTCATAAAACAAAAAGGCTCAGTGACGTTATCCTCGCACGGTGAGGAATTGAAAGGTTTTGAAAAAAGTGTCTTGTTTCAGACCAAGGTGTGTTGTTTCAGACTAAGGAGTGTTGTTTCAGACCAAGGTGTGTTGTTACAGACCAAGGAGTGTTGTTTCAGACCAAGGAGTGTTGTTTCAGACCAAGGGATGTTGTTACAGACCAATGGGCTTGTTACAGACCATGGGGCTTGTTACAGACCAAGGGGTGGTGTTACAGAACAAGGGGCTTGTTACAGACCAAGGTGTGTTGTTTCAGACCAAGGTGTGTTGTTTCAGACCAAGGGGTGTTGTTACAGACCAAGGGGTGTTGTTACAGACCAAGGGGCTTGTTACAGACCAAGGGGCTTGTTTCAGACCAAGGGGTGTTGTTACAGACCAAGGGGTGTTGCACATTGCAAATTATTTTGCACCATGGAAATTATGATCTAAATCTGTGTCTGTACAGAGACACACCAGGGCTCGCAGGCTACCCATGGCATAACCATGTTCTTCATGAAACAGTTTGTAAAATACATTTTATCTCAATGAGAATAACCCAGGGGTTGACCTCTAACCCAGTGAGTGACCTCTAACCCAGGGGTTCCCAAACTTTTTTGGCCCATGACCCCATTTTGATATCTGAAAATTCTTGCGACTTCAACCTTGTGAAAAACAATATGTAATTAACAGCCACTGGTTACTTTTTACATTGGGGCTTTGGCAGTCAATTGAAAAACATTTGAACAGTATTTCTGATTGTCTTCTCTACTCACCATGATATACTTTAAATGTGGATGACAGTCAACTGCAAATGAGTCTGACATAATGTATCTTATCTCACCACCACCAATGAGATGGGTGTGGCTTGATGCATGTCACGTCAGAGCTTCTCAAAGTCAGGGGGCGTGGTCGACAGTGTGCATCTCATCTCTGCTGTCACATCCAACTTGGATGGATATTTGGTTTTAATGCAGACGAGAGCACTGAGTCCAGCTGGAGAAGGGTACCATGTGTTTTATGGTGCTTTTAAGACAACTGGGAACTCCAATTCGCATACCACCCCAACAGATCCACAGATGATGCAATCTCAATCGCACTCCACACTGCCATTTACCACCTGGACAAAAGCAACACCGATGTGAGAATGCTATTCATTGACTACAGCTCAGCGTTCAACACCATAATGCCCACAAAGCTCATCACTAAGCTAAGGACCCTGGGACTAAACACCTCCTTCTGCAACTGGATCCTGGACTTCCTGACGAGCCACCCCCAGGTGGTAATGGTAGACAACAACATATCTGCTACGCTGATCCTCAGCGCTGGGGCCCCTCAGGGGTGTGTGCTTAATCCCCTCCTGTACTCCCTGTTCACTCATGACTGCGTGGCCAAACATGACTCCAACACCATCATTAAGTTTGCTGATGACACAGCAGTGGTAGGCCTGATCAACGACAACGGTGATACAGCCTATAGGGAGGAGGTCAGAGACCTGGCAGTGTGGTGCCAAGACAACAACCTCTCCTTCAATGTGAGCAAGACAAAGGAGCTGATTGTGGACTACAGTAAAAGGCAGGCCGAATTGTTTCCTCTGAATCCACTGATTCAGTCACTCACCTGTAGAATGTTTTTGCATTCAGCATGCTTGCATTCAGTTCGTTCCGTTTCCCAAATATGTCTGTTATATAGGCAAGGAGACATGTTTTCTTTTCATTGCACAGAAAGTCAAGCAAATCTGTGTTTTTACATTCATTTTGAATGACAACAGTTCCTCTCTTAACATGAAAAATCTTTCCAAGACTCCCCCTCGACAACCACCAAGCCTCCCCTCGACAACCACCAAGACTCCCCCTCGACAACCACCAAGACTCCCCCTCGACAACCACCAAGACTCCCCCTCGACAACCACCAAGCCTCCCCCTCGACAACCACCAAGCCTCCCCCTCGACAACCACCAAGACTCCCCCTCGACAACCACCAAGACTCCCCCTCGACAACCACCAAGACTCCCCCTCGACAACCACCAAGCCTCGGTGTGAAATAGAACATGCTCTGATCCCACGTCTCCACATAGTTCTGTGAACAGGCGTGTGCACAGTGGATGTGGTTTACAATGGAAGCTACCTGCTGCAGTATATCTCAGAGTTCTGTGCTTAGCTCTTTTGCCGCCAGTTGCTCTCTGCACATACAATGTGTCTATATGGCAGAGGCAGACACATTAATAACTAGAGTGCAGAGGCCTGCCCACCGTCCCACCATAGACGGAGGCCCCATCTGTATAAAAGCCCACCATTCAATCCTATGGAGACTGTTTTTCCGTCAATATAGCCAATCATCACACTGAACATCCCCTGTGCCGTTTCATGCTCGGGAATCGTGACACAGAACAATACGTCCTCGTGAATAGTATCCCCTGACATGTATAGAGAATAAAAGTCGATGCACGGGCACCTCGGCCCTCACAGCTAACGTCCATTAGGAGAGTATTAGCTGGGGAGTTTTTGAGTTGATTCCTTTTGAATGCTAGCAGCATAAATTCTTTGTTTAACATTGCTATCTGACAAAGGTGTTGATGTGAGTTTCTGTGCTGGTGCCTGTGCCTCTGCCTCCTCCCCACATTGTTTTCACCATATCAATTGCGGCCGGTAATATCAAAGTCTCTGCAATAGTGTTTGGTTTCATAGTGTAGTGGGCTTAGCTATTTACTGTGGGAATGATTCAAGTGCAACGGTACAGTGCGGCATTTTCCTACGATCTAAGGGCGCTCTCTGGTTGAATTTTATATTTGAATCATTGTCATTTATATTTTTAATGTTAACCACATTACAATGATTTTGAGATACAAAGACGATATTATAATATGTATGTTGTTTTTCAGGAAATTCTCCCGCAAACCCATTTTCATATCAGGCTACCCCACATGGGGTCACGACACTCAGATTGGGAACCACCGGAATAACCTGAAACAATTTACTTATTTTTCAAGTTGACTAATATAGATTAATGCTGAGTCAGAGATGAACCAAGCAGTACTGCATGTCCTGTGTGTCTGCAGGGAGAGAATATTAGGATCAACCTAAAAGATGTAGAACCTTCAAACCACAAAGTTCACCCTTGTTTTTATGTGTGGTATTGTGCTAACTCTACTCTGACACTTCCAGCCTCCAGCAATTCAGATGAATAGATATGATCAGCGAGAGAGAGAGAGAGGTGTCAAAATCACTCATATAAGATCACTGGCTTGTATGTTGGGACCTAACAGAAGCAGAAACAGCAGTGTGCAGCAGTGTGCATTACCAGGCAGACAGACTTCTCAGAGTAGAATGGCTTGGGTCATGAAGCTCGGCATTCTACTGGCGGTTCTGATCAGAACCGTCCTTACAGACCAGGACATCAAGAAAGAAGGGGAATACCATATCTTGTTAAACATGAATGATTGTGGTGACTACTGTTTGATGTTCAGATCCTCAGCTGGAGAGAGCCTGCTGCTGTGGAACACTTCAAACCCACTTGAGAATTCCACCCTGGCTGCTGAGTTTAGGGATCGACTGGTACTGGGGAAACCACTTGTCTATGTCAACAGTCTCACTCAGTCAGACTCTGGACGGTACAGGATGGAGTGTTGGACAGATGGCAGGGTGTCATGCCGGGACAGCAAGGACCTCCTAGTCTGCAGTGGATCAAATGAAAAAATGATTCTGCATGTTCATTTAGGAGAGACAGTAAAGCTGCAGTGTGAGGGTACAAGGAGTAGTGCCAACATGACAGTCAGATGGTTCAGGGGGAGAGACTCTAGACTGGACGGCAGAGAGCAGTTGGTTGAGAAAAGCTTCTCTCTCCTCATCAATGTTACTATGGAGGATCTGAAGTCATATTACATGTGCATGATACTGGAGGGACAGCTTTGTGTTTCCAGACATCTCTTTGATACAAGGCGAAAGAGACAGTATGTTGTTCTCTCAGTAGGAGAGGAGGCTGTACTGCCCTGCTTTAACCATGATGACCCCACTGGGACAGAGACGGTGTGGTTAACCAGCCGCTTTGGAATCATCAGATGGGTCCCCAGTCATCTCACTAGCAGGGGGAAGCAGATGTACCTGACAGACGGAAGAACATCAGGCAACTTCTCCCTGGTCATCCCATCACTGATGCTCAACCACTCAGGGTGGTATGAATGCTCCGGTAAACCCCCCCAAAAGGCTGAATACATAAAAGAATATGATCTCCTGGTGTGCCCCAAGGCTGAGCCTCTCACAGAGTTTTTCTCAGAGGGAGAGGAGGTTGTTCTCGGCTATAACTATAATCTCACTGAGTCTAACAGGGTGGTGTGGTACAGACGGACTGCTCAGGTGGACGATGCCATTCTGGACACAAGATTACGACTAAAAAACTTGCCCCAAGACTTGGTTGGCCGAATGAATGCATCTCACCCTCCCTCCTTTCTGGTCCTCTCTAACCTCTCACTGGTGGACAGAGGGGAGTACTGGTGTGCTGTCTTCTATGAAGAGACGTGCGTCTCAGTAACTAAGACCCTCTTGCTGGTGTGGGACCCGTTTGGCATCAACTCCACGTTCTACAGAGTGTACTCTTCACTGATGGGCTGTGCTCTGCTGGGGATGGTCTGTGCTGTGATCACTGTGAACCTGAAGACCAGGAGAAGAAGAGACCAGACTTCCCTGAAGACCCAGAGGACTGCAGCCCAGACACAGGGACAGCAGAGCAGCAGAGTGGAAGAGGAGAGAGAAGAGAGTGAGGAAGAAAGAGGAGAGGGAAGAGAGAGGATAGACAAGGGAAGTGAGTGAGGAGAGAGAGGAAACAGAGAAGACTAAAGAGCAGAGGGAAGAGAGAGGATAGACAAGGGAAGTGAGTGAGGAGAGAGAGGAAACAGAGAAGACTAAAGAGGAGAGGGAAGAGACTGAAGAAGAAAGAGGAGGGTGTGGACAGAGCTGAGTAAAAAGAGAGAGGAAGATGGATGTGATTTTAAGGTTCTGAGGTGAAACTTTAGCAGTAAGGAAATGTCCACCTTGTAAGACCTGATGTATGTTAGAAGAGAGGAAGAATCAACAAAAGAGGGATCAAATTAAGATCCTACATCTGTACTCTGGCACAAAGTACATTTCAGTAGAAACAGAAATACTCAGCACAAATTCAACTTTCTGCTGCCAGAATACACAATGTTAAATATAAGAGTTCCATGTTGAATTGATTGAGAAAATTGACTTCAATACTACATACAGATGTATGATATTAATTTGATCACCCTGTTGCAGGATAACTTTTTTGGGGGTTAAAAAGGCTTCTGAAGTTTGTAATTTCCACTTAGGACTTTCAGACTTCATACTCCCTTCTGAAAAACATATCAACCCCTACAAAAACATCTATTAATTACAATCCACATAATAATTCACATTTCCTGTTGCTGCAGGATTATTTTCCTATTGTAGCAAACTGGATCAAATTATGATCCTACATCGGTACAGTCATTTTGAACTCTCCTTCTGATGTAACCTAAAACCTAACCTTTCTTGATGTAACCTGATATAACGTTTAATGTCCAATGTTTGCTGTCTACATGAAGGGAATTGTAAATTGTGGTAGTAGCAGTAGTAGAATTAGTAGTAGTAGTCAAAGTGGTTGAGTATTTACATGTTGGTTTGTTTATTACGGTATAGATCATGTTCTGCTTCTCTGATTCTTTTTCTATTTCTACAAATAAAGAAACATTAACTTGAAAAGCTTCTAACAGTAGATGACAATCTACTAGGAACAGTTCAATCAAAGCTAACAGATCTTTGACAGTCATATACATTACACTGAGTGTACAAAACATGAAGAACATTTTTCTAAAATTAAGTTGCACCCGCCCACCCTTCAAATCAAATCAAATTGTATTGGTCACACAGATATTTAGCAGATGTTATTGCGGGTGTAGCGAAATGCTAGCTCCAACAGTGCAGTAATATCTAACAATTCACCACAATGCACACTAATCTAAAAGTAAAAGAATGGAAATAAGAAATATATAAATATTAGGACGAGCCATGTCGGAGTGGCATTAACTAAAATATAATACAATAGAATA
This sequence comes from Oncorhynchus kisutch, assembly GCF_002021735.2. Taxonomy (NCBI): domain Eukaryota; kingdom Metazoa; phylum Chordata; class Actinopteri; order Salmoniformes; family Salmonidae; genus Oncorhynchus; species Oncorhynchus kisutch. The sequence goes on from NW_022261983.1 coordinate 11,737,039, forward strand.
CAGTATGTATATCTGACATGAGTAAAAAAGTATGTGAACATTATTAAAGTGACCAGTGTTCCATTATTAAAGTGACCCGTGTTCCATTATTAAAGTGACCCGTGTTCCATTATTAAAGTGACCCGTGTTCCATTATTAAAGTGACCAGCGTTCCATTATTAAAGTGACCCGTGTTCCATTATTAAAGTGACCAGTGTTCCATTATTAAAGTGACCCGTGTTCCATTATTAAAGTGACCAGTGTTCCATTATTAAAGTGACCAGTGTTCCATTATTAAAGTGACCCGTGTTCCATTATTAAAGTGACCAGTGTTCCGTTATTAAAGTGCCCAGTGATTCCATGTCTATGTACATTGGATTGCGTAACCGGGTGGTAGTCGGCAAGTGATGGCTGTTTAACAGTCTGATGGCCTTGAGAGAGAAGCTGTTTTTCAGTCTCTCGGTCCCAGCTTTGATGCACCCGTACTGATCTCACCTTCTAGATGATAGTGGGGGGAACAGGCCAGGGCTCGGGTGGATGATGTCCTTAATTGTCTTTTTGGCCTTCTTGTGACTTCCTGTGCCCCAGGTGATGCGTTGGACAGACCGCACCAACCTCTGGAGAGCCCTGCGGTTGTGGGCGGTGTAGTTGGTTTACCAGGCGGTGATTCAGCTCGACAGAATGCTCTCAATGATGCATCTGTAAAGGTTTGTGGGTCTTAGGGGCCAAGCTGAATTTCTTCAGCCTCCTGAGGTTCAAGAGGCGCTGTTCAGCCTTCTTCACCACATTGTCTGTGTGGATGGACCATTTCAGATTGTCAGTGATGTGTACGCAGAGGAACTTGAAGCTTTTCACCTTCTCCACTGCGGTCCCGTCAACGTGGATAGGGGGGTGCTCCCTCTGGTGTCTCCTGAAGTCCACCATCAGCCCCATCGTTTTGTCGGCATTGAGGGAGAGGTTATTTTCCTGACACCACTCCGCCAGGGCCTCACCTCCTCCATGTGGGCTCTCGTTGTTCTTGGTAATCAGGCCTACTACTGTTGTGTCGTCTGCAAACTTGATGATTGAGTTGGAGACATGCTTGGCCACGCAGTCATGGGTGAACAGGGAGTACAGGAGGGGGCTGAGCATGCACCCTTGTGGGGCCCCAGTGTTGAGGATCAGCGAAGTGGGGGTGTTGTTTCCTACCTTCACCAGGCAGCCTGTCAGGAAATCCAGGACCCAGTTGCACAGGGCGGAGTTCAGACCAAGGGCCCAGAGCTTAATGATGAGCTTGGAGGGTACTATGGTGTTGAAGGCTGAGCTGTAGTCAATGAACAGCAATCTTACATAGGCATTCCTCTTATTCAGATGGGTTAGGGCAGTGTGCAGTGCGATGGTGATTGCACCGTCTGTGGATCTATTGGGGCGGTAAGCAAATTGAAGTGGGTCTAGGGTGACAGGTAAGGTAGAGGTGATATGATCCTTGACTTGTCTCTCAAAGCACTTCATGATGACAGAGGTGAGTGCTTTGGCCCGATAGTCATTTAGTTCAGTTAGTTACCTTTGCTTTCTTGGGTCTCAGGATGGTAAGTTGGTGGTTGAAGATATAGCTCTAGTGGTGTGGGGGCTGTGCTTTGGCAAAGTGGGTGGGGTTATATCCTTCCTGTTTGGCCCTGTCCGGGGGTGTCCTCGGATGGGGCCACAGTGTCTCCTGACCCCTCCTGTCTCAGCCTCCAGTATTTATGCTGCAGTAGTTTATGTGTCGGGGGGCTAGGGTCAGTTTGTTATATCTGGAGTACTTCTCCTGTCCTATTCGGTGTCCTGTGTGAATTTAAGTGTGCTCTCTCTAATTCTCTCTTTCTCTGTTTCTTTCTCTCTCTCAGAGGACCTGAGCCCTAGGACCGTGCCTCAGGACTACCTGACATGATGACTCCTTGCTGTCCCCAGTCCACCTGGCCGTGCTGCTGCTCCAGTTTCAACTGTTCTGCCTTATTATTATTGGACCATGCTGGTCACTCATGAACATTTGAACATCTTGGCCATGTTCTGTTATAATCTTCCACCCGGCACAGCCAGAAGAGGACTGGCCACCCCACATAGCCTGGTTCCTCTCTAGGTTTCTTCCTAAGTTTTGGCCTTTCTAGGGAGTTTTTCCTAGCCACCGTGCTTCTACACCTGCATTGCTTGCTGTTTGGGGTTTTAGGCTGGGTTTCTGTACAGCACTTTGAGATATCAGCTGATGTATGAAAGGCTATATAAATACATTTGATTTGATTTGGGTACGGGAACACTGGTGGACATCTTGAAGCAAGTAGGGACAGCAGACTGGGAGAGGGGGAGATTGAATATGTCCGTAAACACTCCAGCCAGCTGGTCTGTGCATGCTCTGTCATTTAAAATAGATACCTGTTTTTCATCGTCAACGTGTTTTTATCTGTGGTATTTTACCATCTCTGCTAGCTCTGATCTTACATGTCAATCCTCCAGCTACTCAGAGGAAACCAGATCTTATCATTACCAAAGTACTGCTAGGTGTTATCTAGCAGAGGAAACCAGATCTTATCGGCAAATAGCCCACCCATTTTTACCTACCTCATCCCCATACTGTTTTTATTTATTTACTTTTCTGCTCTTTTGCACACCAATATCTCTACCTGTACATGACCATCTGATCATTTATCACTCCAGTGTTAATCTGCTAATTATTCGCCTACCTCCTCATGCCTTTTGCACACAATGTATATAGACTCCCCCTTTTTTTTCTACTGTGTTATTGACTTGTTTATTGTTTACTCCATGTGTAACTCTGTGTTGTCTGCTCACACTGCTATGCTTTATCTTGGCCAGGTCGCAGTTGCAAATGAGAACTTGTTCTCAACTAGCCTACCGGGTTAAATAAAGGTGAAAAAAAAAGAAAAAAGAGTACTGCTAGGTGTTATCTAGCAGAGGAAACCAGATCTTATCATTACCAGAGTACTGCTAGGTGTTGTGTAAGGATCTTTAAAGGAGCAAACTGTTTTGAACTATTAAATGCATGTTAAAAACCCATTGATTCTTGAACAATGTAACCTATACATGCCTCATAAGTTCAGCCCAACAGTCAGAACTCATAAGATGATTAGGTAGCCATGGTGAAGAGAGAGAATGTTATACCTGTCTGTCTATTATACCTGTCTGTCTGTTGTATCTGTCTGTTTGTTATACCTGTTATTCTCTCCTGCTGTCTAGACAACTGGACATTATTCCAGCTGGAAGACTTATGTCTGGATTCCAAATGGCACTCTGTTCCCTTTAAAGTGCTCTACTTCCCTATGGACCCTGGTCAAATGGAGTGCGCTATACAGGGAATAGAGTGCCATTTGGGAGAAGACTATGTGTTTAATTAACCTCTGTCTTTCCATTCCATTGATTTCCATTATTACTCTTCTAATTATACAACTAACTGCTTTTTAAACACGGGGAGAAAAAACGACTTGAAATGCAACGATTAGAGCCCGTTGAGGGATATCATCAGATTTAGAGAATAACGCAGCCACTGTTGCAGAAATCCTCCCAACACAGTGGTATCTGTGATGTGTGTGTGTGTGTGTGTGTGTGTGTGTGTGTGTGTGTGTGTGTGTGTGTGTGTGTGTGTGTGTGTGTGTGTGTGTGTGTGTGTGTGTGTGTGTGTGTGTGTGTGTGTGTGTGTGTGTGTGTGTGTGTGTGTGTTAACTGATTCAACAATGAGTCCTCTTCCCATTCACTTCACGTCATACCCCTCCTTCTCTACCTGGGCCCTGGTCTACAGCAGGGCACTACATAGGGAATATACTACCTGGGTCCTGGTCAAAAGCAGTGCACTACATAGGGAATATCCTACCTGGGCCCTGGTCAACAGCAGTGCACTACATAGAGAATATACTACCTGGGCCCTAGTCAACAGCAGGGCACTACATAGAGAATATACTACCTGGGCCCTAGTCAACAGCAGTGCACTACATAGAGAATATACTACCTGGGCCCTAGTCAACAGCAGTGCACTACATAGAGAATATACTACCTGGGCCCTAGTCAACACCAGTGCACTACATAGAGAATATACTACCTGGGCCCTAGTCAACAGCAGTGCACTACATAGAGAATATACTACCTGGGCCCTGGTCAAAAGCAGGGCACTACATAGGGAATATCCTACCTGGGCCCTGGTTAAAAGCAGGGCACTACATAGGGAATATCCTACCTGGGCCCTGGTTAAAAGCAGGGCACTACATAGAGAATATACTACCTGGGCCCTGGTCAACAGCAGTGCACTACATAGAGAATATACTACCTGGGCCCTAGTCAACAGCAGTGCACTACATAGAGAATATACTACCTGGGCCCTGGTCAACAGCAGTGCACTACATAGGGAATATGGTGCCATTTGGAACACAGTCTGACTCCGTCTACCCAACAAGGATTCATCCATATAGACAGACAGGGAGAATGTCTGAAATACAAACACATCATCAAGGCCATTCACCTCCACATGCTCTCCTGTCTTCACTTTGTCCAGATCACTACATACAGGTATCATGTACAGTAGCTTGTACTTTATGTGACCTGTAGATGGTTTCTCACACACGCACACACACACACACACACACACACACACACACACACACACACACACACACACACACACACACACACACACACACACACACACACACACACACACACACTCACAGTCACACACACACACAGTCACACACAATTGACATACTGTAAATCTCACACCAAAGAGTTGTGTAGAGGAGGCTATGACAATGGATAACACTCCTACCATCAATGACTACGGTTGCATGCTCACAAAAATACAATTGTTGTGGAAAGTCAGATTAATATAATAGTTTGTTTAAAGACATTTACAAGATTTGCAAGAAGAGTTTCCATCTGAAATCAGGCAACTTGATTCAGAATAAACATTCCACCACAGAGATCATGTTATTGTGTGACTCCTATCTGATTCTGACTTTAGACATTTGAAGATTGCATATGAAAAATATTCCTAAAATCACTTTTTCCAAACTCCTTTCACTCCCTCATAAGAGGGAGACTTGCACTACCGGTACACCCTCGTGCTAGGGCTCTTCTCTGTCCACAAATGCACCCCATTCCCCATACTGTAACAGTGCACTACTTTGGACCAGGGCCCATAGGGTGCACTAGACTCCATAGGGTGCACTAGACTCCATAGGGTGCACTAGACTCCCTAGGGTGCACTAGACTCCATAGGGTGCACTAGGACCCATAGGGTGCACTAGACCTTATAGGATGCACTAGAACCCATAGGGTGCACTAAACCTCATAGGGTGCACTAGGACCCATAGGGTGCACTAGACCTCAAAGGGTGCACTAGGACCCGTAGGGTGCACTAGGACCCATAGGGTGTACTAGGACCTCATAGGGTGCACTAGACCTCATAGGGTGCACTAGGACCCGTAGGGTGCACTAGACCTCATAGGGTGCACTAGACACAACTGTATGGGAACTACTGCCCTAGAGCAGTATCACTGTTGACAGGCAATACAACCTACAGTCTGCTGTGTCATATCACAATGCCATCAGCCAGGTAATACAACCTACAGCCTGCTGTCACAATGCCATCAGCCAGGTAATACAACCTACAGCCTGCTGTCACAATGCCATCAGCCAGGTAAAACAACCTACAGCCTGCTGTCACAATGCCATCAGCCAGGTAAAACAACCTACAGCCTGCTGGCACAATGCCATCAGCCAGGTAAAACAACCTACAGCCTGCTGTCACAATGCCATCAGCCAGGTAAAACAACCTACAGCCTGCTGTCACAATGCCATCAGCCAGGTAAAACAACCTACAGCCTGCTGTCACAATGCCATCAGCCAGGTAATACAACCTACAGCCTGCTGTCACAATGCCATCAGCCAGGTAATACAACCTACAGCCTGCTGTCACAATGCTATCAGCCAGGTAAAACAACCTACAGCCTGCTGTCACAATGCCATCAGCCAGGTAAAACAACCTACAGCCTGCTGGCACAATGCCATCAGCCAGGTAAAACAACCTACAGCCTGCTGTCACAATGCCATCAGCCAGGTAAAACAACCTATAGCCTGCTGTCACAATGCCATCAGCCAGGTAAAACAACCTACAGCCTGCTGTCACAATGCCATCAGCCAGGTAATACAACCTACAGCCTGCTGTCACAATGCCATCAGCCAGGTAAAACAACCTACAGCCTGCTGTCACAATGCCATCAGCCAGGTAAAACAACCTACAGCCTGCTGTGTCATATCACAATGCTATCAGCCAGGTAAAACAACCTACAGCCTGCTGTCACAATGCCATCAGCCAGGTAAAACAACCTACAGCCTGCTGTCACAATGCCATCAGCCAGGTAAAACAACCTACAGCCTGCTGTGTCATATCACAATGCCATCAGCCAGGTAAAACAACCTACAGCCTGCTGTGTCATATCACAATGCCATCAGCCAGGTAAAACAACCTACAGTCTGCTGTGTCATATCACAATGCCATCAGCCAGGTAAAACAACCTACAGCCTGCTGTCACAATGCTATCAGCCAGGTAAAACAACCTACAGCCTGCTGTGTCATATCACAATGCCATCAGCCAGGTAAAACAACCTACAGCCTGCTGTGTCATATCACAATGCCATCAGCCAGGTAAAACAACCTACAGCCTGCTGTCACAATGCCATCAGCCAGGTAAAACAACCTACAGCCTGCTGTCACAATGCCATCAGCCAGGTAAAACAACCTACAGCCTGCTGTGTCATATCACAATGCCATCAGCCAGGTAAAACAACCTACAGCCTGCTGTGTCATATCACAATGCCATCAGCCAGGTAAAACAACCTACAGCCTGCTGTCACAATGCCATCAGCCAGGTAAAACATCCTACAGCCTGCTGTGTCATATCTCAATGCCATCAGCCAGATAAAACAACCTACAGCCTGCTGTCACAATGCCATCAGCCAGGTAAAACAACCTACAGCCTGCTGTGTCATATCACAATGCCATCAGCCAGGTAAAACAACCTACAGCCTGCTGTCACAATGCCATCAGCCAGGTAAAACAACCTACAGCCTGCTGTCACAATGCCATCAGCCAGGTAAAACAACCTACAGCCTGCTGTGTCATATCACAATGCCATCAGCCAGGTAAAACAACCTACAGCCTGCTGTCACAATGCTATCAGCCAGGTAAAACAACCTACAGCCTGCTGTGTCATATCACAATGCCATCAGCCAGGTAAAACAACCTACAGCCTGCTGTGTCATATCACAATGCCATCAGCCAGGTAAAACAACCTACAGCCTGCTGTCACAATGCCATCAGCCAGGTAAAACAACCTACAGCCTGCTGTCACAATGCCATCAGCCAGGTAAAACAACCTACAGCCTGCTGTGTCATATCTCAATGCCATCAGCCAGGTAAAACAACCTACAGCCTCCTGGTTGTTTCCTCAATGCTTCACTGGTACCTCTCAAAGCCACATAAAAACAAACAAGCAATCCAATATAGCCAATGAAATGGACTAATTATTAGTTGTGTCTCAAATGACACCCTATTCCCTATATAGTATCCCTATCTATATAGTATTATATAGTATCCCTATCTATATAGTATCCCTATCTATATAGTATTATATAGTATCCCTATCTATATAGTATCCCTATCTATATAGTATCCCTATCTATATAGCATCCCTATCTATATAGTATCCCTATCTATATAGTATCCCTATCTATATAGTATCCCTATCTATATAGCATCCCTATCTATATAGTATCCCTATCTATATAGTATCCCTATCTATATAGTATCCCTATCTATATAGTATCCCTATCTATATAGTATCCCTGTCTATATAGTATCCCTATCTATATATCTATCCATATCTATATAGTATCCCTATCTATATAGTATCCCTATCTATATAGCATCCCTATCTATATAGCATCCCTATCTATATAGTATCCCTATCTATATAGCATCCCTATCTATATAGTATCCCTATCTATATAGTATCCCTATCTATATAGTATCCCTATCTATATAGTATCCCTATCTATATAGCATCCCTATCTATATAGCATCCCTATCTATATAGTATCCCTATCTATATAGTATCCCTATCTATATAGTATCCTGTCTATATAGTATCCCTATCTATATATCTATCCATATCTATATAGTATCCCTATCTATATAGTATCCCTATCTATATAGCATCCATATCTATATAGCATCCCTATCTATATAGTATCCCTATCTATATAGCATCCCTATCTATATAGTATCCCTATCTATATAGTATCCCTATCTATATAGCATCCCTATCTATATAGTATCTATATCTATATAGTATCCCTATCTATATAGTATCCCTATCTATATAGTATCCCTGTCTATATAGTATCCCTATCTATATATCTATCCATATCTATATAGTATCCCTATCTATATAGTATCCCTATCTATATAGCATCCCTATCTATATAGTATCCCTATCTATATAGCATCCCTATCTATATAGCATCACTATCTATATAGTATCCCTATCTATATAGTATCCCTATCTATATAGTATCCCTATCTATATAGTATCCCTATCTATATATCTATCCATATCTATATAGTATCCCTATCTATATAGTATCCCTATCTATATAGTATCCCTATCTATATAGCATCCCTATCTATATAGTATCCGTATCTATATAGTATCCCTATCTATATAGTATCCCTATCTATATAGTATCCCTATCTATATAGTATCCCTATCTATATATCTATCCATATCTATATAGTATCCCTATCTATATAGTATCCCTATCTATATAGCATCCCTGTCTATATAGTATCCCTATCTATATATCTATCCATATCTATATAGTATCCCTATCTATATAGTATCCCTATCTATATAGCATCCCTATCTATATAGTATCCCTATCTATATAGTATCCCTATCTATATAGTATCCCTGTCTATATAGTAGCCCTATCTATATATCTATCCATATCTATATAGTATCCCTATCTATATAGCATCCCTATCTATATAGTATCCCTATCTATATAGTATCCCTATCTATATAGCATCCCTATCTATATAGCATCCCTATCTATATAGTATCCCTATCTATATAGTATCCCTATCTACATAGCATCCCTATCTATATAGCATCCCTATCTATATAGCATCCCTATCTATATAGTATCCCTATCTATATAGTATCCCTATCTACATAGCATCCCTATCTACATAGCATCCCTATCTATATAGTATCCCTATCTATATAGTATCCCTATCTATATAGCATCCCTATCTATATAGTATCCCTATCTATATAGTATCCCGATCTATATAGCATCCCTATCTATATATCTATCCATATCTATATAGTATCCCTATCTATATATCTATCCATATCTATATAGTATCCCTATCTACATAGCATCCCTATCTATATAGTATCCCTATCTATATAGTATCCCTATCTATATAGTATCCCTATCTATATAGTATCCCTATCTATATAGTATCCCTATCTATATAGTATCCCTATCTATATAGTATCCCTATCTATATAGCATCCCTATCTATATAGTATCCCTATCTATATAGCATCCCTATCTATATAGCATCCCTATCTATATAGTATCCCTATCTATATAGTATCCCTATCTATATAGTATCCCTATCTATATAGCATCCCTATCTATATAGCATCCCTATCTATATAGTATCCCTATCTATATAGTATCCCTATCTATATAGTATCCCTATCTATATAGTATCCCTATCTATATAGTATCCCTATCTATATAGTATCCCTATCTATATAGTATCCCTATCTATATAGTATCCCTATCTATATAGTATCCCTATCTATATAGTATCCCTATCTATATAGTATCCCTATCTATATAGCATCCCTATCTATATAGTATCCCTATCTATATAGTATCCCTATCTATATAGTATCCCTATCTATATATCTATCCATATCTATATAGTATCCCTATCTATATATCTATCCATATCTATATAGTATCCCTATCTACATAGCATCCCTATCTATATAGTATCCCTATCTATATAGTATCCCTATCTATATAGTATCCCTATCTATATAGTATCCCTATCTATATAGTATCCCTATCTACATAGCATCCCTATCTATATAGTATCCCTATCTATATAGTATCCCTATCTATATATCTATCCATATCTATATAGTATCCCTATCTATATAGTATCCCTATCTATATAGTATCCCTATCTATATAGCATCCCTATCTATATAGTATCCGTATCTATATAGTATCCCTATCTATATAGTATCCCTATCTATATAGTATCCCTATCTATATATCTATCCATATCTATATAGTATCCCTATCTATATAGTATCCCTATCTATATAGCATCCCTGTCTATATAGTATCCCTATCTATATATCTATCCATATCTATATAGTATCCCTATCTATATAGTATCCCTATCTATATAGCATCCCTATCTATATAGTATCCCTATCTATATAGTATCCCTATCTATATAGCATCCCTATCTATATAGTATCCCTATCTATATAGTATCCCTGTCTATATAGTAGCCCTATCTATATATCTATCCATATCTATATAGTATCCCTATCTATATAGCATCCCTATCTATATAGTATCCCTATCTATATAGTATCCCTATCTATATAGCATCCCTATCTATATAGCATCCCTATCTATATAGTATCCCTATCTATATAGTATCCCTATCTACATAGCATCCCTATCTATATAGTATCCCTATCTATATAGCATCCCTATCTATATAGTATCCCTATCTATATAGTATCCCTATCTATATAGTATCCCTATCTATATATCTATCCATATCTATATAGTATCCCTATCTATATATCTATCCATATCTATATAGTATCCCTATCTACATAGCATCCCTATCTATATAGTATCCCTATCTATATAGTATCCCTATCTATATAGTATCCCTATCTATATAGTATCCCTATCTATATAGTATCCCTATCTACATAGCATCCCTATCTATATAGTATCCCTATCTATATAGTATCCCTATCTATATATCTATCCATATCTATATAGTATCCCTATCTATATAGTATCCCTATCTATATAGTATCCCTATCTATATAGCATCCCTATCTATATAGTATCCGTATCTATATAGTATCCCTATCTATATAGTATCCCTATCTATATAGTATCCCTATCTATATATCTATCCATATCTATATAGTATCCCTATCTATATAGTATCCCTATCTATATAGCATCCCTGTCTATATAGTATCCCTATCTATATATCTATCCATATCTATATAGTATCCCTATCTATATAGTATCCCTATCTATATAGCATCCCTATCTATATAGTATCCCTATCTATATAGTATCCCTATCTATATAGCATCCCTATCTATATAGTATCCCTATCTATATAGTATCCCTGTCTATATAGTAGCCCTATCTATATATCTATCCATATCTATATAGTATCCCTATCTATATAGCATCCCTATCTATATAGTATCCCTATCTATATAGTATCCCTATCTATATAGCATCCCTATCTATATAGCATCCCTATCTATATAGTATCCCTATCTATATAGTATCCCTATCTACATAGCATCCCTATCTATATAGCATCCCTATCTATATAGCATCCCTATCTATATAGTATCCCTATCTATATAGTATCCCTATCTACATAGCATCCCTATCTACATAGCATCCCTATCTATATAGTATCCCTATCTATATAGTATCCCTATCTATATAGCATCCCTATCTATATAGTATCCCTATCTATATAGTATCCCTATCTATATAGTATCCCTATCTATATAGTATCCCTATCTATATAGTATCCCTATCTATATAGTATCCCTATCTATATAGCATCCCTATCTATATAGTATCCCTATCTATATAGTATCCCTATCTATATAGTATCCCTATCTATATAGCATCCCTATCTATATAGTATCCCTATCTATATAGTATCCCTATCTATATAGCATCCCTATCTATATAGTATCCCTATCTATATAGTATCCCTATCTATATAGTATCCCTATCTATATAGTATCCCTATCTATATAGTAGAGTCCATTTGACCAAAGCCCAGGGAGGCAGAGTTTTTCTATCCCTCCTCTGCAGTAGATCAATAACAAGCTGCTGCAATTATGACCATCAGACACCATTTGTAATGATTGTGTGTGTGTGTGTGTATGTGTGTGTGTGTGTGGTGTGTATGTGTGTGTGTGTGGTGTGTGTGTGTGTGTGTGTGTGTGTGTGTGTGTGTGTGTGTGTGTGTGTGTGTGTGTGTGTGTGTGTGTGTGTGTGTGTGTGTGTGTGTGTTGGCCTAAGTAAACGTTCTGTGTGCCCTTGATTAGAAAAGTAATGAACAATTCAAAAAGAGGAATATGTTTGATCAGTGCAGTTTAATCATCCCCAAAATCAAAACTCTTTTAAACACATAGTAATAACACTGTCAAAATGAGGTCTGTCTGAGACTCATTTCCCTGCATATCGCTGACAAATAACTGCACACCTACTGTCTTTTTAATTGTTTCCCTCAGAGCGCATAGTCTGTATCCCAAATGGCATCTATTCTCTATATAGTGCACTTCTTTAAAAGAGTGTCCTTTGCGCCCTGCTCAAAAGTAGTGCACTATATAGGGAATAGGATGTCATTTGGGATTCAGGCAACATCCCCATTCATTCATTATGCAGCAGTCGATCTCACTGGCAGCTTTTCCATGATACCTGACCTAAACAGACAAATCCCCTCTGTCAATGAATCATGACCTAAAACAGACAAATCCCCTCTGTCAATGAATCATGGCCTAAACAGATAAATCCCCTCTGTCAATGAATCATGGCCTAAACAGATAAATCCCCTCTGTCAATGAATCATGACCTAAAACAGACAAATCCCCTCTGTCAATGAATCATGGCCTAAACAGATAAATCCCCTCTGTCAATGAATCATGGCCTAAACAGATAAATCCCCTCTGTCAATGAATCATGGCCTAAACAGATAAATCCCCTCTGTCAATGAATCATGACCTAAAACAGACAAATCCCCTCTGTCAATGAATCATGGCCTAAACAGATAAATCCCCTCTGTCAATGAATCATGGCCTAAACAGATAAATCCCCTCTGTCAATGAATCATGACCTAAAACAGACAAATCCCCTCTGTCAATGAATCATGACCTAAACAGACAAATCCCCTCTGTCAATGAATCATGACCTAAACAGATAAATCCCCTCTGTCAATGAATCATGACCTAAAACAGACAAATCCCCTCTGTCAATGAATCATGACCTAAACAGACAAATCCCCTCTGTCAATGAATCATGACCTAAACAGATAAATCCCCTCTGTCAATGAATCATGACCTAAACAGATAAATCCCCTGTGTCAATGAATCATGACCTAAACAGATAAATCCCCTCTGTCAATGAATCATGACCTAAACAGATAAATCCCCTGTGTCAATGAATCATGACCTAAACAAACAAATCCCCTCTGTCAATGAATCATGACCTAAACAGATAAATCCCCCTAGATCACACTGTCAGACCACAGAATTAGATGGCGGTGAACCTCAAGCAAGCATGTATACTTACACACAATGTAGACACGTACACACACTTACACACACACACACACACAATTAGACAGTCACACACACACACACACATACACAATTAGACACTCTCACACACACAATCTCACAATCACACACACACACACAATTAGACAGTCACACACACACACACAATTAGACAGTCACACACACACACACACACACACACAATTAGACAGTCACACACACACACACACAATTAGACACTCTCACACACACAATCTCACAATCACACACACACAATTAGACAGTCACACACACACACACACAATTAGACACTCTCACACACACAATCTCACACACACACACACACAGACAAACTCTCTCTCTCTCTCTCACACACACACACACACAATTAGACACTCTCACACACACAATCTCACACACACACACACACACAGACAAACTCTCTCTCTCTCTCACACACACACACACACACACACACACACACACACACACACACACACACACACACACACAGACAAACTCTCTCTCTCTCTCTCACACACACACACACACACACACACACACACACACACAGACAAACTCTCTCTCTCTCTCACACACACACACACACACACACACACACACACACACACACACACACACACACACACACACAGACAAACTCTCTCTCTCTCTCTCACACACACACACACACACACACACAGACAAACTCTCTCTCTCTCTCACACACACACACACACACACACACACACACACACACACACACACACACACACACACACACAGACAAACTCTCTCTCTCTCTCTCTCTCACACACACACACACACACACACACACACACACACACACACACACACACACACAGACAAACTCTCTCTCTCTCTCTCACACACACACACACACACACACACACACACACACACAGACAATATCCCAGAAGATTTCATACTTTGATATTAAACTTTAACACAATCTCAGGAGTCCCAGAGCGTGGCGGTCTGATTGGGTAACACCCCTCCGTTGAGCCATAAACCTGGTCAGCGTCCCTAATGGCACCCTATTCCCTATGGGCCCTGGTCGAATGTAGTGCACTATATAGGGACTAGGGCCCTGGTCGAATGTAGTGCACTATATAGGGACTAGGGCCCTGGTCGAATGTAGTGCACTATATAGGGACTAGGGCCCTGGTCGAATGTAGTGCACTATATAGGGACTAGGGCCCTGGTCGAATGTAGTGCACTATATAGGGACTAGGGTGTCATTTGGGATGCACATCCTTCATTCATATGTATAAATCTCTCAATATAGAGCAAAGACGATTTAAGTCGATGGAAATCCCAAATAGCAATAACCATGAAGGAGGGAGAAAAATAAAAGTCTGGACGCGTCCTATAATGGCACCCTATTCCCAATGGGCCCTGGTCAAAAGTAGTGGAGAATATAAAGGGAATATGGATAGGGTGCTATGAAGGGAATAGAGTGCTATGAAGGGAATAGTGTGCTATGAAGGGAATAGGGTGCTATGAAGGGAATAGAGTGCTATGAAGTGAATAGGGTGCTATGAAGGGAATAGGGTGCTATGAAGGGAATAGGGTGCTATGAAGGGAATAGGGTGCCATGAAGGGAATAGGGTGCTATGAAGGGAATAAGGTGCTATGAAGGGAATAGGGTGCTATGAAGGGAATAGGGTGCTATGAAGGGAATAGGGTGCTATGAAGGGAATGGGGTGCTATGAAGGGAATAGGGTGCTATGAAGGGAATATGGTGCCATTTACACTAGAAAATGAATGGGGTGCCATTTACACTATAAATGGAATAGGGTGCCATTTGGACTAAATGTGGAATAGAGTGTCATTTGGACTAGAAAGAGAATAGAGTGTCATTTGGACTAGAAAGAGAATAGAGTGTCATTTGGACTAGAAAGAGAATAGAGTGTCATTTGGACTAGAAAGAGAATAGAGTGTCATTTGGACTAGAAAGAGAATAGAGTGCCATTTGGACTAGAAAGAGAATAGAGTGTCATTTGGACTAGAAAGAGAATAGGGTGCCATTTACACTATAAATGGAATAGGGTGCCATTTACACTATAAATGGAATAGAGTGACATTTGGACTAAATGTGGAATATGGTGCAATTTGGACTATAAATGGAATAGAGTGTCATTTGGACTAGAAAGAGAATAGAGTGTCATTTGGACTAGAAGGAGAATCGAGTGTCATTTGGACTAGAAAGAGAATAGGGTGCCATTTGGACTATAAATGGAATAGAGTGTCATTTGGACTAGAAAGAGAATAGAGTGTCATTTGGACTAGAAAGAGAATAGAGTGTCATTTGGACTATAAATGGAATAGAGTGTCATTTTGACTAGAAAGAGAATAGAGTGTCATTTGGACTAGAAAGAGAATAGGGTGCCATTTGGACTAGAAAGAGAATAGAGTGTCATTTGGACTAGAAAGAGAATAGGGTGCCATTTGGACTAAATGTGGAATAGAGTGTCATTTGGACTAGAAAGAGAATAGAGTGTCATTTGGACTAGAAAGAGAATAGGGTGCCATTTGGCCTAAATGTGGAATATGGTGCCATTTGGACTATAAATGGAATAGAGTGTCATTTGGACTAGAAAGAGAATAGAGTGCCATTTGGACTAGAAAGAGAATAGAGTGTCATTTGGACTATAAATGGAATAGAGTGTCATTTGGACTAGAAAGAGAATAGAGTGTCATTTGGACTAGAAAGAGAATAGAGTGCCATTTGGACTAGAAAGAGAATAGAGTGTCATTTGGACTAGAAGGAGAATCGAGTGTCATTTGGACTAGAAAGAGAATAGGGTGCCATTTGGACTAAATGTGGAATATGGTGCCATTTGGACTATAAATGGAATAGAGTGTCATTTGGACTAGAAAGAGAATAGAGTGTCATTTGGACTAGAAAGAGAATAGGGTGTCATTTGGACTAAATGTGGAATATGGTGCCATTTGGACTATAAATGGAGTAGAGTGTCATTTGGACTAGGAAGAGAATAGAGTGCCATTTGGACTAGAAAGAGAATAGAGTGTCATTTGGACTATAAATGGAATAGAGTGACATTTGGACTAGAAAGAGAATAGAGTGTCATTTGGACTAGAAAGAGAATAGAGTGTCATTTGGACTAGAAAGAGAATAGAGTGTCATTTGGACTAGAAAGAGAACACGGTGTCATTTGGACTAAATGTGGAATAGAGTGTCATTTGGACTAGAAAGAGAATAGAGTGTCATTTGGACTAGAAAGAGAATAGAGTGTCATTTGGACTAGAAAGAGAATAGAGTGTCATTTGGACTAGAAAGAGAATAGAGTGCCATTTGGACTAGAAAGAGAATAGAGTGTCATTTGGACTAGAAAGAGAATAGGGTGCCATTTACACTATAAATGGAATAGGGTGCCATTTACACTATAAATGGAATAGAGTGCCATTTGGACTAAATGTGGAATATGGTGCAATTTGGACTATAAATGGAATAGAGTGTCATTTGGACTAGAAAGAGAATAGAGTGTCATTTGGACTAGAAAGAGAATAGGGTGCCATTTGGACTATAAATGGAATAGAGTGTCATTTGGACTAGAAAGAGAATAGAGTGTCATTTGGACTAGAAAGAGAATAGAGTGTCATTTGGACTATAAATGGAATAGAGTGTCATTTTGACTAGAAAGAGAATAGAGTGTCATTTGGACTAGAAAGAGAATAGAGTGTCATTTGGACTAGAAAGAGAATAGGGTGCCATTTGGACTAGAAAGAGAATAGAGTGTCATTTGGACTAGAAAGAGAATAGGGTGCCATTTGGACTAAATGTGGAATATGGTGCCATTTGGACTATAAATGGAATAGAGTGTCATTTGGACTAGAAAGAGAATAGAGTGTCATTTGGACTAGAAAGAGAATAGGGTGCCATTTGGCCTAAATGTGGAATATGGTGCCATTTGGACTATAAATGGAATAGAGTGTCATTTGGACTAGAAAGAGAATAGAGTGCCATTTGGACTAGAAAGAGAATAGAGTGTCATTTGGACTATAAATGGAATAGAGTGTCATTTGGACTAGAAAGAGAATAGAGTGTCATTTGGACTAGAAAGAGAATAGAGTGCCATTTGGACTAGAAAGAGAATAGAGTGTCATTTGGACTAGAAAGAGAATCGAGTCATTTGGACTAGAAAGAGAATAGGGTGCCATTTGGACTAAATGTGGAATATGGTGCCATTTGGACTATAAATGGAATAGAGTGTCATTTGGACTAGAAAGAGAATAGAGTGTCATTTGGACTAGACAGAGAATAGGGTGCCATTTGGACTAAATGTGGAATATGGTGCCATTTGGACTATAAATGGAGTAGAGTGTCATTTGGACTAGAAAGAGAATAGAGTGCCATTTGGACTAGAAAGAGAATAGAGTGTCATTTGGACTATAAATGGAATAGAGTGACATTTGGACTAGAAAGAGAATAGAGTGTCATTTGGACTAGAAAGAGAATAGAGTGTCATTTGGACTAGAAAGAGAATAGAGTGTCATTTGGACTAGAAAGAGAACACGGTGTCATTTGGACTAGAAAGAGAATAGGGTGCCATTTGGACTATAAATGACACAGATGTATATATTTCCGCCACATACCACTGAACATTGACTGGCTATGAAGGCTTGAATGAAGCCTACATGAAAATAACTAATGGAGATAGGATTGGTGTTGGTCCTCCTAAACAGTAAACTAATCAAATAATCTCCAGTCATCGTAGAAACATCTCAAGGACTGGTTTCCCAGACACAGATTAAGCCTGGTCCTGAACTAACAAACATTAGGGAGATTCTCCGTTGAGCATGCTTTTCAGTCCAGGGGCCGTATGTATGTGCATTAACAAGTGTATGATTCTGACAATGCCGCTCATACGAGGTACAATACAATACATCAATTTGTTGTTCATTGATTGTTTTGTCTGCAGGACCTGGTCGAGGCACCCTACGGACCCTGGTCGAGGCACCCTACGGGCCCTGGTCGAGGCACCCTACGGGCCCTGGTCGAGGCACCCTACGGGCCCTGGTCGAGGCACCCTACGGGCTCTGGTCGAGGCACCCTACGGGCCCTGGTCGAGGCATCCTACAGGCCCTGGTCGAGGCGCCCTACGGGCTCTGGTCGAGGCACCCTACAGGCCCTGGTCGAGGCGCCCTACGGGCACTGGTCGAGGCACCCTACTGGCACTGGCCGAGGTACCGTACGGGCCCAGGTCGGAAGTAGTGCTCTACATAGGGAATAAGGGGCCATTCGGGACGCAGGCCAGATACTGTGTGTCTGTCTATTCTGGTACCCAGTCAGGTCAAGGTTGGAGTGTCACAGAGATCCTGTTACCCAGTCAGGTCAAGGTTTGAGTGTTACATAGATCCTGTTACCCAGTCAGGTCAAGGATGGAGTGTTACAGAGATCCTGTTACCCAGTCAGGTCAAGGTTGGAGTGTTACATAGATCCTGTTACCCAGTCAGGTCAAGGTTGGAGTGTTACAGAGATCCTGTTACCCAGGTCAAGGTTGTAGTGTTACAGAGATCCTGTTACCCAGTCAGGTCAAGGTTGGAGTGTTACATAGATCCTGTTACCCAGTCAGGTCAAGGTTGGAGTGTTACAGAGATCCTGTTACCCAGGTCAAGGTTGTAGTGTTACAGAGATCCTGTTACCCAGTCAGGTCAAGGTTGGAGTGTTACAGAGATCCTGTTACCCAGTCAGGTCATGGTTGGAGTGTTACAGAGATCCTGTTACCCAGTCAGGTCATGGTTGGAGTGTTACAGAGATCCTGTTACCCAGTCAGGTCAAGGTTGGAGTGTTACAGAGATCCTGTTACCCAGGTCAAGGTTGTAGTGTTACAGAGATCCTGTTACCCAGTCAGGTCAAGGTTGAAGTGTTACAGAGATCCTGTTACCCAGTCAGGTCAAGGTTGGAGTGTCACAGAGATCCTGTTACCCAGTCAGGTCAAGGTTGGAGTGTTACAGAGATCCTGTTACCCAGTCAGGTCAAGGTTGGAGTGTTACATAGATCCTGTTACCCAGTCAGGTCAAGGTTGGAGTGTTACAGAGATCCTGTTACCCAGTCAGGTCAAGGTTGGAGTGTCACAGAGATCCTGTTACCCAGTCAGGTCAAGGTTGGAGTGTTACAGAGATCCTGTTACCCAGTCAGGTCAAGGTTGGAGTGTTACAGAGATCCTGTTACCCAGTCAGGTCAAGGTTGGAGTGTCACAGAGATCCTGTTACCCAGTCAGGTCAAGGTTGGAGTGTTACAGAGATCCTGTTACCCAGTGCAAAGAGGGCATACATTTGAATACGTTTAAGTATCTATAGTTGAAGGTCGAGCCTTCCCCATCTCTCTCTCTCTCTCTCTCTCTCTCTCTCTCTCTCTCTCTCTCTCTCTCTCTCTCTCTCTCTCTCTCTCTCTCTCTCTCTCTATCTTCTCCAAGCTGGTAACCTCTCCTACCCAGCAAACAACAAACTTTCCCACAACTTAGAGTACGTTCCCTTAATAGGGATAAGAGGAAGTATTCGGAAGTTCGGAGGACTGACGTGCCCAAAGTAAACAGCCTGTTATTCAGGCCCAGAAGCTAGGTTATGCATATAATTGGTAGTATTGGATAGAAAACACTCAGGAGTTTCTAAAACTGTTACAATAATGTCTGAGTATAACAGAATTGATATGGCAGGCAAAAACCTGAGGAGAATCCATCCGGAAAAACTATTTTTTGAGGTGACCACCCATTGAAATGCTTGTCTATGGGAGATTCAAAGGAAATAGTCCCAGATTGCACTTCATATGGCTTCCACAAGATGTCAACAGTCTTTAGAAAGGGTTTCAGGCTTGTTTTTTTTTTAAATGAGCTAGAATTTGTAGTTTTTCAAGGTGCCTCTCATTTGGACTGTAGTCTTGTGGCGCGAGTGGATGAGGGAATCACTTCATTAATTATCTCCGGTATAGAACACACTGTTCTCCATCTTAAATTTGATCGTTTATTTACATATTAGGCTCCCTGAAGATTGACTAGAAACGTTGTTCGACTTTTTTGGACAAAGTTTATTGGTAACTTTTGGGATTCCTTTGTATGCAGGTAGATTACTGACTTTTTTGGGATATAAAGGCCCCGGACTGGGTACCATCGCTGGAGGCCCAGGACTGGGGACCCTCGCTGCAGGCCCCGGACTGGGGACCCTCGATGCCGGCCCCAGTTTGGGGACCCTCGCTGCAGGCCCCGGACTGGGGACCCTCGTTGGAGGCCCCGGACTGGCCCGTGGAGCAGGCACAGAACTCACCAGGCTGGGGAGACCTACTGGAGGCCTGGTCCTTGGAGGCGGCACAGGATCAACCGGGCTGTGGGGGAGCACTGGGGATCTGGTGCTAATCCTTGGCACCACTCTTCCAGGCTGAATGCCCACTTTAGCCCGGCACCTCCAGAGCGCAGGCACAGGGCGAACCGGGCTGTGGGGGAGCACTGGAGATCTGGTGCTTAGACCTTGCACCACTCCTCTTGGCTGTATGCCCACTCTAGCGTGGCACTTGCGGAGAGTTGGCATATAGCGCACCGGGCTATGAGTGCGCACTGGAGACACCGTGCGCATCCCTGCATAACACGGTGCCTGACCGTCACACGCTCCCCCCGGTAAGCGCGGGGAGTTGGCTCAGGTCTCCAACAAGGGGGCTGCCTCTCGTGCCTGCTCCGCTGTGCCAACTCCTCGTACTGTTGCCTCTCTGCATTCACCGCCTGTATCTCCTCCCTTGGATGCCGATACTCTCCAGCCTTTGCCCAGGGTCCCTTGCCTTCCAATCTCCTCCCATGTCCATTCCTCCAGAAAACGCTGCTCCTCCCAGCCACGCCGCTTGGTCCGTTTGTGGTGGGTAGTTCTGTCACGACCGTCTTCCTGGAAATGATCGGACCAAAGCGCAGCGTGTTGAACGTACATTTATTTTAATTTTAAATGAATGTCACGGCAGAGTAAGGATCGGACCAAGATGCGGCCTGGTAAGTGTTCATCATTTTAATGGAAAAACTGAACACAAAAAAACAACAAAGTGACAACCGTGACGCTAATGAACCACTGTGCTAACAAGCAACAGAACATAGACAATCACCCACAACCCACAATGACAAAACAGGCTACCTAAATATGGTTCCCAATCAGTGACAATGACTAACACCTGCCTCTGATTGAGACCCATATCAGGCCAAACACAGAAACAGACATACTAGACATGCTACATAGAATTCCCACACAGATCACACCCTGACCAAACAAAACAAGGAAACATACATAGCAAACTATGGTCACTGCGTGACAGTCAACAAAACAAGGAAACTACCGTGAAGCTTAACTATGGCAATAATGCCACTAACAAAGTCAACTACCCACAAATGCAAAAGGAAAAAAGCTGCCTAAGTATGATTCCCAATCAGAGACAACGATAGACAGCTGCCTCTGATTGAGAACCACACCCGTCCAAACACAAAGAAATAGAAAACATAGAAATAAAGAAACTAGAATGCCCACCCTAGTCACACCCTGGCCTAACCGAAATAGAGAATAAAAGCCACTCTATGGCCAGGGCGTGACAGTAAGTGATTTATTTTATCGCTATTTCTGACTTTTGTGACGCCTCTGCTGGTTTGGAAAATGTTTTTAATGCTTTTGTATGCGGGGAGCTGTCCTCAGATAACTGCATGGTATGCTTTTGCCGTAAAGCCTTTTTGAAATCTGACAAAGCGGCTGGATTAACAAGATGTTAAGCTTTTAAATGATGTATGACACTTGTATTTTCATGAATGTTTAATATTACGATTTTTGTATTTTGAATTTCGCCCTCTGCAATTTCACCGTGTTGTTGAGATGGGGTGCTAGTGCCGCACCTTTCCCAAAGAGGAAGTCTCATTAGGTCATTTACTAACGTTTCCACAGGAATGTTCCTGTGATGTGCAAGGAATGTTTCCAAAAGACCATTCCCTTGTTCTCTGAGAACATGGTAACCACATTCTGGGAATGTTCTGTTTGATATTAAGGTAATGTTTCCAAAAGACC